>NC_072482.1:18081324-18248824 GCF_027574615.1 Eptesicus fuscus | reverse complement strand
GGGTGAAGGTAAAGATCAGCTCTCAATGAGCTGTTGCTAAACAATGCCTGGGGGTGGGGTGGGCTTTCAGGTAGAGGCATCTGGGAAAGAGGAGACTTGGCCTGGGCCTGAGTGTGGGGAAGCATGGGACTTGGTTGGAAAGTCTGTAAGGAGGAATCTCTGAAAGGTCGGAGGCCCCTAAGGGGACCTTGCCAAAGGCAGCAGACCCTGACTTGATGTTTCCAAACAAGTCTGAGCCCCCGGATGTTTACTGGAATATTTATGTTTAGTCTTTAGACGTCCTTGCTTAAATGACACTGCAGATGCATATGTCTTCTCAAGGATACTTACCCTGCTGATAGTATCTAATAGTTAATTTTAGTTCAAGCTGTTGCTACAATAAAAGCCTGAGGAGGCAGGTGAACAGGGCTGTTTGGTTTCCTCTAGCCAGGCAGTCCCTTAGCCCTCTCTTTCACAGAAATGTGTGTCAGAGTAATCATTCATCCATTGCTCAGGGTCTGCTGGTCAGCCCCAGCAGGTGGTGCCCCATGTGAGGACTGAGGAACACAACAAGATGCAGCGGAAACCACAAAAACAAAGAGTAACTGTAGTAAGTCATTGGAGCCTTCTGGGGATTTCCAAGTTCAAGAGGATTGTTTCTCAGCTAAGTTTTCACAATGGAACAACATTTGTCCACAGAACAACAGCAATATATCACAGTGCTTAAGCAGTTATTAAGAGCAGATGGTGCCTTTGTTACAGAGGAACAACTAAAAAGCCTGTTACAGATTGTTATAATTTATAATCCTTGGTTGCCTGATGCTGGAATGCTAGATCTTAATCTCTGGGAAAAGTGGGCAGTAATTTAAAGAGAAAGTAGGCCCAGGGTAAACGAGTGCCCTTGTCATCATTAACTATGTGATCTCTTGTTCGAGATGCACTATACCCACTTCATATTGAGGATCAAAAGCCTACAGAATGTCAGGGGGGTTTACCACCGCCCTCTCCTCCTGAAGTAGAGCCTGTAATACCTAAAGCCCTGCCGCTGGAGAAAATAGTTCCCAATCCTCTGCCTCCAGTGTGGGAGAGTCCATCAACTAGATCTTCGATTATGGGATTCTGTGTCAAGCAAGCCATGTTAGAAGGAGAGCTTTTGGCTTTCCCAGTTATGCAAGATCAACAAGGTAATAGAATTCATGAGCTGCTCTTCTTTAATATCTTTAAAGAAATAAGGAAGAGTATTAGAGAAAATGGGGCTAATAGTCCATTTACAAAAGGACTCCTTAATGCCTTGTCTGAAAATTATCACATGACTGCTTGGGACTGGCAGATTTTGGGCAAAACAACTCTAGACGCCAGTCAATATCTATTATGGAGAGCAGAATATAATGATATCTGTAAATATCAGCCTGTTTGTGGGTGTTCACTAGTGATCCAACCTGGGAGCCCTCTGGGCTGCATTCTGGCTGTAAGTTCCAGGCAGTGTAAGACATCTTCTGAAAGATCCATGGAAAGGACTCTGATTTATTAAGTCTTGTCTATAGGTTGTACATGCCTATAAATATTGTACATAGAGTGTCTCTGTGGATTGTTGTTTTGTGTCCTTGCTGTTTGGTTCCTATAGCCAAGCAGTCCCTTAGCCCTCTCTTTCACAGAAATGTGTGTCAGAGTCATCATTCATTTGTTATTCAGGGTCTGCCGGTCAGGCCCGGAACCAGAGGAGGGGGCCTTCACCAGTGACGCCTCCTTGCAGGCCTCCTGTGTTTCCTCTGTTTCAGAAAATACACATTGCCTTTGGCTTTCTTGTCACACAGCTCATGTTGTCCTGCAGCCTGTGATTTTCACGCCATCATTTATTTATTTATTTATTTATTTATTTATTTATTTATTTATTACATTTGAGGTAGAATTTGCACAGTGATGCACATTCATCTTAGAAGCACAGGTGGGTAACTTGATCAGAGTATTTATTCAATCCTGCTAGATATAAGCACCATGAGGTAAAGGTTTTAGTATGCTTTGTTCATTGATGTTTCACTCCCACAGTTAGAACTGTGCCTAGAGCATAGCAGGAACTTTGTAAGCAGTGGAATGAGTGATTAATGAAATTGTTACTTAATTCCATATATGACATTGGCTGAAATTATTAAATTCATTTTAATAGCTCCTAGTATACATTTCTTCATACTACATAGAGACTTAATAAATATTTGTGGAAAGAATTTATATAAGCTACATTATTTAAGTTCTTTATTTTAGCTAAGGAATATTGTAAAGCGTTATTTGTCTATGAAGGTACTAATGAAGATGAACTTACTTTTAAGGAGGGAAGGATAATCTGCTTGATAAGTAAGGCAAGATCTTTCTCTGTTTTTCACTGAATCATATCATGTAATTTATTCATAGAAACATTTTCAGTATTCTTACATTCCCCCTAGCACCTGAGTTCTGGAAGAGCTGGGACTTGTCGTGTTTGTTTCTGTGTCCCAAGAACCTAGCACATAGTGAGTGCTCAGAGAGTTCTGGGTTGTTTTATTTTGAGGGCATATTTATTGTTTATGTTTGTAATAATTGATATATTGGGAATTATTTTTTTATCATTATGTTGTGCTTTTCTCTAACTGTAACCCCCTCCATGTTTCTGTTCTTATTTTTTCTTGCTCCTCATTTTATTTTTACCACATTAATGCTTGATGCATTTTTATAAAATAAAAAGACCAAAAAAAAAACACAAAACACCCAAAAATAAATTTAAATGTCCCTCAACATGTAAATGGTTATGGACCTTCATACTGTGAAAAATGATGCAGCTATTTACAAGAATGGGGTGTGGGTAGAATCCTATGATTACTATTTGTAAAAGGACAAAATTATAAATATTTAGTTTTTGCTATAATTCTGTTAAATATTTTTTTAAATATTCCCATTGTTTTGAGTTAATAATGAGATGGTTTAGTGTATGTACTTTTTAATATTCATACAATTTGGACTAATTTATCATGGAAAGGTGTCATTTGAAAAGAATTGAAGAAGATCCTGTTAATTTCAAAACAAATGAATAATGTAATTATTATTTAGTAAATAAAATGTTGGGAAGAATATTAAGTAAGATACAGCTTGGAAATCCCTATTCTCTCTTCACCCTCTTCTCTCACTTCCTTTTGTTTTTATTCATTTTTTAAATCACCCTCTGATAACTTTTTTCTTTGTAAATAAAAATTTTAAGTTATTTAAAGATATTAAACCAAATTTTATAACTACTGTTAGAGGAATATTTTATTTTTTAAAAATGTTATTTATTGATTTTAGAGAGAGAGAATGGAAGATAAAGAGAGAGAGAGTGAGAGAGAGATTGATTTGTTGTTCCACTTATTTATGCATAATTGGTTGCTTCTTGTATGTGCCCTGACCAGAGATCCAACCTGCAACCCTGGTACTCTAGTATATCGGGATGATGCTCTAACCAACTGAGCTACCCAGCCAGGGCTATAAGGAATATTTTTTTATTAGGGAGACAAAATTATCTGTTTAGGTCTTTTTAAAAAATTTTCTTGTAAAAATAATGGAATCCATTTGTTTCCTATTTTGTATTTTTTAATATAAAAATAACATTTTATTTTCATCATTCTTCATGTTGCATTTTAGGAGACTGGAGAAGCTGGCTGGTGGAAGGGTGAAGTTAATGGTAAAGAAGGAGTATTTCCGGACAATTTTGCTGTTCAGATAAATGAACTGGATAAGGACTTTCCAGTAAGCTTTAATTTTTCAATGATGATAATGTTTAAAGAATCCTTTGCCCATGTTTATTTTAAAACAGGGTTTTTAGCCCAACTGGTGTGCTCAGTGGTTGAGCATCAACATAGGAACCAGAAAATCACAGTTCCATTCCTGGTCAGGGCACATGCCCAGGTTTCAGGCCAGTAGGGGGCGTGTGGAAGGCAAATGATTCTCAACATGGATGTTTCGATCTCCCTCTCCCTTCCTCTCTGAAATCAATAAAAATATGTTTTAAAACAAAACAAAAACAGGGGTTTTACATTGTTACTGAATAATTTTAGATGCATATCTTCAGGTAATTTACTTGAATTATAGTAAAAGAAAACACTATTTCAGTTCTGTGTTTTATTCCCAGTTTATATTGGGGAGTAACCTTTGATTCATTACTTTATTATAATTAAAAGAAAGAAAAAAGCTGGTCATACTAGTTAGACAAATTAGACTTGCTTGGAAAAATTATATTTTATTTAATTTTGCTGAAAATATTTTACTATTATTCTGTCAGTGCATTTTTGGGAGCATAAGAAGCAGTTTTTGTCTCCTTATTGGATTTGATATACCTATTTCACTTCTTACGGTGAATAAAGTGAGGCATGGAACTAATTGACTTTTTAAAATATATAGAAGGACTGAGAGTTAGAGAGCAGACACACAGCAAGGCAGTCTACCACATTTGATTTAGGCAATGCCGAACTCACTGATCTTCTCAGTCTTTCATTTAGTTAAGTAAATTACCAGAAGTTACTCTGTGGAGGCTCACACTGTCTGAGGCCCTTCCTTAGCTGGATTTGATTCACTATTGATTGAGCCTCCAGTGTGCTTTATTTTTATACTTTTTTTGATTGAACACATTCTTTTTTTTCTTTTATTAGGTGTTTATACAATATTGATTATCAATTATTTTTAATGTGGAAAATCCAAATTCACATACTTAGAAATGTCTCAAGTTTTTAACACATTAAACAAAGCCTTAAAAATAAGTGAATGCTTATATAAATCTAGGAGAATTTGAACAAATTGAGGAAACACAGATCTTCACCTTTAATCCTTTCTTTGAGAGTTCTGAGATGTCAAGAATGAAAGCTACATATATTTACTAGATGCTCTTTTTAAAAAATAAAACAAACAAAAAGTATCTTTCTCACTTTTTCCCTGCTTACCTCCCTCTCCTTCCCATCCAACTCAGCTGTTAAACACAGTGAAATGATTCAAAGGAATATTAAAACTACGGGATGTAAGACAGCATGTTTTTGTTCATCATTAGGATATGTTGGTTTATCTAACTCTGATAATTTTTGAAATATTTCAATTTTGATCAAGGAGGTATTTTTTCAGATAGAATAAATTTGTTCAAATAGGATAAATTTTGACCTGTTGTGTAGTTGTTAGGATTTTATCTTATAATTTTAGCAGGTAGGGGCTGAGGAGAGATGTTAATATAATTTTGATTTTTAATGATCAGAGTTTATTTTAACCATATTTAACATATGTGTTGAACTGTTTTCACCATTATTATTTTACTAGAAACCAAAGAAACCACCATCCCCTGCTAAGGGTCCAGGTATGTAAGAAAACCATTATTCAGTTTGCTGTTTTCATATCTTTAAGTTTTAAAATGGGAAAATTGGGTCTTAGTTAAACCATGTATTATATTACCCCCAAAACAAATATATGTGCTACATAAAATTTTAGTATATATAAAATTGTGTTCACATGCATTATTTGTCATTACTTTTAAAATATAAACTGTATAAAATAGGGATCTTGAAAATAATATGTGTACTTTAGCTCTATATAATTTTTAGTTAAGAAAATTGACTAAGTTTAAATCTGCTGACAAAACTTAATATATTGATCTGACAAATTATTCTAATTTTTCAGATGAAACCCATTTGTTAATGTGTCAAACAAAAACTGATTATTTATGTGCTCCTTTTTGAGAGAGTGTGCTAGGATTAAACACATTAGAATATTTTAATTTATTAAACAGTTGAATTAAACAAATCTGTAAGTTTTCCTGGGTAATTGTTTTATAATCTATAAATTCCAATCTCCAATTTCTGATTTTTTACAAATGCAGCACAATCTTTTTTTCTTGAAAGTTTTGTTTTTAGGGGACATATGTAATACTTTCAACAATAAAGGTTTAATATATAAAAAAAGAAAGTTTTGCTTTGCCCTTTTTAGGGTAATGGTTATCTTCCTTTATTTAGCTTTGTATTTGCACCAATCTCAGAGCAAAGAGAGCACAATATAAAAGTAATGGTTATAGAGGATGGTGTTGAATACTTTTTAGCTACTAGTTAAATGGGGCTTTTAAAATTAATAAAAGAACAATTTGAGCATTGAAAGATGCCCTATGCTGAGCTGAATTTGTGCTAGTTCCTTCACCAAATTTTTGACTCTAGAAAGTTCCTTTTCATTTTGTTTAATATGTTCCTTTAGCTCAAAGTTCTCTTTTTGGATATTTAAATTATATTTTTGTGACCGGTTTAGCTGATCTACTAAATCTTGCGTTTTATCCTCAAGCTTCTGCTTGGTTAAATACAAATCATTAACAGCCAATTCACTTTGAATTCACTTTTCTTTCGCATGCTTGTCTCTTTAGTGATTTATATTTTATCATCTTAAAGTTGACGAACTGTCCTTTTTCGTCATCAGAGCTTGTTTTAGTTTAGTGATGATGCTGTCTCCTGCCTTGTGCTGTGCTGTTAGCCGACCTTTTATCAAAACGGGGTGAGTTGCAGGTTCTTGTTTCTGTTGGGTCAACTCTACTAACTCAGTTACTATCTGATTGAGTTTGTGGTTCTTGGCCTCCAAGTCACATCTTAAGTGACTTAATTCTGATCTGAATTCATGTCTCTTGTACTTTTGATTCCTTCATGCTCATTGTTCAATTTTAGAAGAGATAGTTGAAGTTCTCCCTTTTCTCAACTTAATACATTTTCATTTTGTAAATCTTGAACTCATTCTTTAAGTTTCAGGTTGTCATCAATAAGATTGTTACCCTGATGTAAGCCACTTCATTTTATTATTTCATTTTCAGCATCAGACAGCCCTTGCTGCACTCTGAGCACTTCCTCCATGAGAAAACAGGCTCAGAAAGGTAAGCAATTGGCCAAGGCCACTAAGCTAATAAGGGATAGGGCTAAACCCAGACAAAGGACTTCTGAAGCCTGTGCTTTGACCATATGCTATTCCTACATAGATAATGTATAGAAAAGAAGAAATCTGAATTGGAGTATTTTTCTGGTCTTAGTTCTTTCATTCTTTGTAATAGTTTATAATATATCTATCAATTTTTTTTCCATCGGTAAGGAAGTTAGACTAAATAATTTACAAAATCTATTTTCATTATTTTTGTCATTACTTAAATAATGGCCTGTTTAGATTTCTCTGTATGACATGGTTATACATAAGTGGAGATTTTAGCGAATATTCTTTGTTTCTTAGTGTGCATCTATTTGCAAACAAATGATTTTCCTAGATTTTCAGCAAAGATGTGATAAACTCAAACCCTACTTGGCTTCCATAAAGGAAATGACCACTGGATGGCAGTCAAATACAGCCCAGCTTCCTCTCTGTGTCTTGGGTAAACCACAAACACAAGGAGAAGCTGAAAATAAAATCACAGAGAGCTCCTATTCATTAAATTCACCCAGAAGAAAGACATAACCACGGCATGCCTCCAGCCCACCTAACTTCCATGTGATCGAGTGGAAGACCTGAGGCCTTGGAATCGGACCAATTTGGCTTTGAAAATTTGTCTCTAAAAATTAGTATCTGTGTGAACTTGGCAACTCACTCAAACCTTGTGACCTTATCTATAAGAGGCCTAAGAAAAAGTAACGCTACAGTTTCAAGTCTTTCCCGCTTATCATATACTCAGAGAAGCGAGAGAAAGAAGGCCCGAGAGTTTTATGCTTGTTTTTTTTTTTTTTTTTAATATATTTTATTGATTTTTTACAGAGAGGAAGAGAGAGGGATAGAAACATCGATGAGAGAGAAACATCAATCAGCTGCCTCTTGCGCACCCCCTACTGGGGATGTGCCCACAACCAAGGTACATGCCCTTGACTGGAATCGAACCTGGGACCTTTCAGTCCGCAGGCCGACGCTCTATCCACTGAGCCAAACCGGTTTCGGCTTTATGCTTGTTTTTTCCCTGGGAGAACAATCGTGTCACAACAGCAGCCACCAAACCAACTTGCCCTTGTTTGTCATTCCTGTTGGAGGTTGGTGCCATGAAGGCTCCTTTGACCCAGGTGACTGGGTCCTCCCCCCTTTCCCACCCATGTGACTTGCCATTGGCTGCCCTTGGCTCTGGGAGCTGCTCCTCATTCTGTTTTGTCCTCATTCAATATGTTCCTATATCAACCAGGCCAAAGAGAACAAAGTCCTTCCATGGTTATTTGTGTGACAATGTCATTATTTTTGGAATTCTTAAAGAGATTGTGGTGAAACATGTCTCATTTTGCCACTTCTGTCTTCCCCCCAAGGGCCTAGTATGATTCACACAGAGCTGACCTCTGACATGATAGCCCCGAGTGGGTGGCTGGTGGGGAGTCCACAGTGCCATGACTATGCCTGAAAAAGCAAATCCATTTTCAGCTGATATCCTGAGCAGAAAAGGACTTTTCTCTCCAAAATGGGGGAACATGCCCATCTCATGGTGATGACATGACTACAGGGTCACAGAAGCAGAGAACAGTACTACCCCAGAAAGGTCAGGGTCATTTGAATGACTTCAGACATGGGACAGGCGATGTGGGATGACAGAGTGAGACAGCATCACACAGCTCTTTCCACTCACCAACAACATCACAGCCAGCCATCTGCAGGGCACCCTGGGGAGAAGAAAGTCCTTCCGTGGGTAGCAGTTGGTAAAGATCAGGGCTCACCCAGTCATTTTGAGCAAGTGACAAAACCAATAATTATGATTCTTAATAGTGACAAAGGTCCCAGTGAAGGAGAAAAACAACAGGGGACACAGAAAAGTATTCAGATATAAAAGGGACCATTTTCTTAATCTCATGAAGATTATTACCTGCCCCGTGGGGAGAGAGAAGGAAATGAGAATGAAATTAAATAATGTATATTCACTTTAATCCATTGCATATGTTAATGTATGTGTAGTGCAAAATGTTTTTATGCTTCTTGGTTTTATCTTGATCTAAAGCCCTTGTTCCCACTGATGGCAGGAAAAAAAGACTAAATTAGTCATTCAAAGGCAATAATATCACCTGGTATAAATTGCTGTATATATTAAGTAACTATTAAAACAAAGTTCTCCTAAGGCTGCTGCTCCCCGCCTTGGTTCTTAGTGTGCGGCTGTGGTAGGGAATCGGATGCATCCTCTTGGCAGCAGGAAAAGGTGAGACCTCGGGTCTTCATTGCCCCTGAAGCCTTCATTGGCTCCCAGGGCAGTATCTTCACTGATCAGCTCCGGACCTCCTGTCCTGCGTCTACTGAGGTGTCGCTGTCCCTGACTTGTTGTTTATGGGAATGCACTTGATCTCCCCCAAAACCTCTCATAAAGGGTCTCTGAATGCAGTGCTTCCTCACCCCACCCCAATTCTTCCAACAGCTCCTGAAGTTTCCCCTAACTAAGGCCTCCGGAGATGTGTGGGTCAGATTATACCCAGCCAGGAGAAGAGAGATCGTTATCTATCACCAATTTCATTTCATTCTTTCCTTTGCTTAAGCAACATGCTGGCTCCTCTTGAGTTCATTCCAGAAATGCTCCATTTCCCTGCACGACATGTCCTGGGAAATGGAGCATTAGTCCCTGGTTCTTGGATTGCCTCAAGCATCGCTGTGTATCTGTGAGCTCCTTCTTTCCCTCTGCACTTTTCCTCCCCAGTTGACTATTCGCCTGAGAAGATACCTGCCTCTCATCTCTTGTCCTGATCTTGCTCTTGCTCTCTCTTTCAGGCCCCTCCTGTCCCAGAGCCAGAAGGGCTCTGCATTTGTTTGCTATTGCTGCTGTGATCACCACACGAGTGGCATGAAACATCACAAATGTCTTATTTTACCTGCTGGACATCAGAAGTCCGACATGGATCCCACTGAGCTAAATCCAGGAATTGGCAAGGGTGAGTTCCTTTCTGGAAGTGCCAGGAAAGAATTTGTGTCTTGCATTTTCCAGTTTCTAGAGACTCCTTTTCTCTATCTTCAAAGCAGCAATGGTGGGGTGAGTCCTGGTCACATTGCATCCCTCCACCGTTTTGTGCAGCCACATCATTCTCTAACTCTGACTCTTCCCTCCTTCTTTCTTTCAAGAATTTTTTTGTAATCTGCATAATCCCCGGAAGTGAAAAGAAAAGAGAACAGAACAAAACAAAGACCCTTTACCTCTTGTCTCCTATGCAGCAGATACCTGGACTGGCTGCACACAACATTTCTGGAGATCCCTAGTAGTCCCCCAGGAGAACCCCAAGTCTCCGGTGCCCCACATGGGAAGTTCTAGGCAAGTAGAGACTTTCATAGTAATCACTTTTGAAATTGTGTTGTCTACGTGGCATTACCACCACTGCAGTTGTGAGTAGATGGTTGGCAAACTGCAGACAGAGAGGTGGTAGGGCTGGCCAGGGACCCGGGGGGTCTCTCCCACACCTGAGCAGTGGGGCTGCTGCGCTGGGGCGGCCTCGAGAGAAGAAACACTTGCTTCATTGTGGTCCTTTGTTTCCTTCAGGTGCAGCTGTGTCTTCCTAAGCACCTGCTTTTCCTCCTGCCCTTTTCCTCCCTGCGGAGTCCTGAGAGTTGGCAAGGCTTCCTGCCAGCTCTGTGGTTTCTAGTGAGCTCTTGGCAGCCCCCTGTGTGGAGCTGCAGGCTGCAGGTTTGGGTGGCACCTTCCTACTGTTGCTCCCCAGTCCTTCCAGCAAACGTGTGAGCCTCTAATTCCCTGGAGTAAAAACCCTTCGAATGTGGAATACAAAGAGCTGCCTCTCCTTTCTGAACTGCATCCTGACTGATGAAGAAGGTCTTTATTCTGTTTTGTACTTTTTCATTGTGAAAACTTGGAAAATATCAGAGTATAAAATTTTCTAACAAGCCCAGTAACCAGAGAAGAGATTACCACTACAGACATTTTAATTTGCTTTTTAAACTTTTGACTATGTTGTGTGTATATATTAGATATTTCATTACTTGACATTTTATTGTCCCCCCTCAACACATACACACAAAGTTAAATAATCCTGAAAACATGAATTTACATGCTGTATGATATTCCATTACATGGTTATACTGTATTTAACCAATTTCATTATTGTTTGATTGATGGCTGGACATTTATATGGATTTCAGTTTTTTACTTATCATAGACAACACTGCAATAAACATTCTTTTACATGAATATTTGGATATGTCTCATTCCCTTAAGATAAATATCTAGAAGTGACTGAGTTAATGGTATGAACATATTTAATGCTTTTGATACATGTGGCCAAAGTCGTCTACAGTAGTTGTACCAGTTTATATGTGCGACACCCCCCCCCCCCCGCCACCTCCAATATCTCTTAACAAGGCTTGTATCAGTCTGCATGGACTAGAGTACTATGCTGACCATACCTCCCAGGTTACTTTGAACAGCTGGTTTACCGTGGATGATAAATTCTATGGTAACTCTAGCTCTAAATGATATTAATACAAAGCCATGGTTAGACAGGGAGAAGGTGAGATAAAAGGGCACTTTAATAAGCTAATTCCCTACTCTACTCAAAACTCCTTCTGACCCTGATGCATTGTCTCTGATTAAGCTTTTCTATCTCACCTTGATTTTTTTCTCCCAGTAAGATTCATTCTTTATCATGAAGCATTGAAATCCTACCTCACTGGTCTTCTTGACCCATCTTAAGACCGATTGTATTCACGAGCTGCTACATAGCACTTTGATGTCTGATGTTTAAAGCGCATTCCAGTGTGATCTGCACCTCCTTTTCCATTTTCTTTCTTCTGTTACACTCATCCCCTACAAGGTACACACACTCTGAGCATGTCTACCTATGAGTCCGCCAACTCCTGTAAAGGCAGCAGAGCAGGAGTACCTAGAGGCTTTTGCCTGCAACCAAGACAAAAAAAGCAGCATCCACACTGAATACGTGTAGTGGGGGCTGCCTCTGGAAGTGAAATATAATTGTAGAGGTCAGTGAATATTAAACATCACAAAAAATAAGCAGAAAGGACTAGTCCCTTAAAAAAGACTTCCATCCTCTGAAACTTGCTAAGACTGTCAAGGTGTAGGTCTAATATACTTGGCGTGGCTTGATCAATAGATTTTTCTAGTGTTTTTTGGGCAGTTGATGTGTCAAAAGTGAAGTGTTGCTCTTATGTATGAAACAAAAATGTTATTTTATTTTGTCAGAAATGATTCCACTGTATCATATCAAAATGCCCTGACATTTTGAATATTGGATTAAATGTCAAGATTTCCTATATTGAAGAAAGAGGGTAAATCAAGGCCCGGAGGTGGAAAAGAGCTTAATATGTTTCTGGAGCTGAAAGGAGGCACTTACATCTGCATGTGAGTGGACAAAGGATGAGAGGCCCAAGGCGAGGCTGGAGAGGCAGGCAGGTCCCCAGTCAGCTGGGCCTTATAGGCCATATGGGGCACACAGACCTTATTCTAAGTGCAACGACAATAGGTTTTATTCTGGGAAATTATATAATTAAATATATGTTTGAGCTTTCTGAAAAACAGGTTAGAAAAGGGGACAGGTGTAAATATAGGGAGACAATAAGGAAGTGTTTGTATTAGTGCAGGTAAGAGAAGATGATGACCCAGATAGGATGGAAGTAGAAATAAATGGGCTGATTTGATATATATTTGGGTAAGAAATCCTAGGACTTGCTGACATGTGAATGTGGAGCTTAAAAGAAAAATGTGGCCTGGAGATCTAAGCCTTGGATGTGGATGAGCTACTCTAGGGAAAGACAGAGGAGGAATCAGAGGAGAGGAGTGTGAAGTGGAGAGATGAGGAGGGGGCTTGGGAAACTCCACACTCCAAGGTCTAGTAAAGAAGATACCATAGAGGAAATCTGAATGTGAGAAACACGTGCATTTACAAAGACACCCAAATGTCCACTGACAAATGAATGGGCATGTGTGATATATACAACCAATGGAATATTATTCAGCCTTGAAAAGGAAGAAAATGTCACCACATGCCACAACATGGATAAAGCATAAGGAAATTTTGCTGAGTGAAGTAAGTCAGTCACAAAAAAGACATATGAATTCAATTATATGAGTTATCTAAAGAAATTGAACTCATGGAAACAGAAAGTGAAATGGTTGTTAGAAGGGGTTAGGGGGAGGGTTAATAGAGGATCACTGTTGAATGGGTATAGGGTTCCAGTTTTGCAAAAAGAAAAATTGTAAAGCTCTTATGCAAAAACATGTGACTATACTTAATACTACTGAATGCTAAAAACGGTTAAAACAGTAAAAGTGATTTACCACAACTTTAAAAAAATAAAAATAATCAAAAAGAGAAAGCTGTTTCAAAAAAGGGAGCAGTGGCCAACTAAGTTGAGTGCTGCCGAGAGACCACGCAAGAAGAGAACAGAGTTATTGTACAGATTTTTAAAGATGGCGATCATTGGTGACCTCTACACACCTGGTTGCAATAGTATGACAAGGAAAACCAGACTGAGACAGAACTACAAGGTTAGAAAGTGGAGGTAGCCCAAGTGGACGTTTCTCAGGAGAAGGTTAGCAAGGAGTAAGACTTGGGGTAGAGTCAGTAGGAACTAAGGTATTCGTTTGTTTTGTTTGAAGAGGGAAGCTATTTGAACATATTTGAATGAATGGTACCTTGTACAGGGAAAAATTGATGAGGCAGGGAATAAGAAGTCTTAAGGAATGCTGCCCTTGGGAAGTGTGAGGAGAAGGGGACAGCTCTTGGGAAGGGACGAGTTTTGACAGGAAGACAGACAGTTCCTCTAAGATGACAGGAGGAACGCATGCAGATGGTTGTGTGGGTTTGAAGGTGCGAGTGGTAGAGTTTACATCGGATGGTTTCTATTTTCTCTTCAAAATGTCAGGTGACCTTGATAATGTGAGGGGTGGGGAGAAGTTCTATCAGCACTTTGAAGAGATCAAATGTATGTCATTAGTCATCCAGGATCGTGGAAAAACGAGCCTGCCAGTGAATCACAGCAGGATTGCCCAACTGCATGGAGGGCTGTGGAATTCTGTATTCATTATTTTTAAAGAGAAATGACCATGTTTTATGTTGGTCCAGTATTAGATGCTCAGAAGTTGTATCTTAAGTAGAAAGGTGGTTATTGAAGAAGGGATCCAGAGAGCACGTGTATCCATTTACCTACTATATGCCCACCAGTATGTTAGGTTTGGGGGAAATAAAATAATGAAATCTGGGTCTCTGACATGTAAGAGCTCACAGTCTATTGTGAGATGGACAAGAAACAGAGAGTTGTCACCAGAAGTATTCATTCCTCTAAGCCCTTGTGTAGCACATGTTTATTGAACTCCTATAAAGTGTCAGCCACTGTTCTAGGTCCTGGAAATCCAGCAGTAATGAAATTGACTAGATTCCTGCCCCCATAATCCTTGGGGGATAAAATTAATAACATTGCCAAGCATGATTATTTTGACCAGTTACATAGATAAAAAGTAAGAGAGAACTATTAGGGTGCTGCTATTTACAGAGTGTTAAGAGTATCAATTAAGGTACTTTGGTCACAAGTAATAGAAGGCCTCACCATGGCCGAGGTCTTAAGAGCATTATTATTATTTTTTTTAATTTTAAAAGCCCAGAGGTTACTGATCCCAGAGTGGGTTTAGTAATGTAGTGGTGTCATTAAGGACCAAAGCTTTTGTATCCTTTTGTTCCCCTACCCTCAACATTTTGTAATTTTCCTCAGGCTTGTTACTTCATGGTTGCAAGATGGTTGCCATAGCTGCAGACACTACATTCTCTTACAGGTTTGAAAGCCAGAGGGAGAAAGAGGTAGGGGAAGAGAGGCAAGGTCATCTTTTTTCTAGTGTCACTCTCTCATTTTATCAGGAAAAAGTCCTTCCTAGAAGTTCAGTCCTCTCCCAGCTTATTAAACACAAATGGTCGCCTGTCTACATCTAATTCAGAAAAGTGGCCAGAATTGGTGCAAAATCATAATGAGTCATCAAATATAGATATTTGGCCACAAAGACAGAATGACCTTGAGTAGGCAAATGGTGGCTGCCAAATCAGGGAATGCTTCTCTGAGGAGGTGACATTTGAACTCAAACTTAAAGAATGAGGTGGTGCCAGTCTTGTGTGCCATGTTCCATGATCACACAAAGGAGTGAACTGGGCCAGGGTGGTTGGTCATGGAAGGTAAGAGTGGAGGAGACACTTGAAGACAAGGATGAGTCAGCCAGGGGAAGCTCTGGGTAGAGGTGGGCGGAGTCCGTTCAGGCTGCAGTGGAGGCCAATGGAAAAGAAAAGGGATGTGAACCAATTTGACATTAGGCTAGAGCAAGATGGACAAGACAGGGCAGATTTCCACCCTGGTGAAGATGACGTCAGAGGGGAAGATTCAGCTTCCAGCATTACAGCATGAGCTGTAGAAGGAGGGGTACTCAGTTTCACCTCAGGCTTTGGAGGAGACTTTCTCAGGAGCATTTGGGTTGAATCATGACTGGGGACAAGGAGTTTGCCAGCACATGAGAAGGGAAGGTTGTCCTAGGCATAAGGCACAGCATGCACAGAGGCCTGGAGACTTGAAACAATATGATGAAAACAGGTGTTATCAATGTAAATATCACATGTGAGTGAGGGAGCGACTGGTGACCAGGCTAGAGCTATGCTCGGGAGCTCTGCTTTATTTAGATGATGCCAGCACTCTCCTTTTAAAAAGCTGAGAGTCCCAGTTAATAAAAGCCAAACCGGTTCTCTGATTTATGCAGTGTGAGGTTGGGCTTGGGTGAGCTCCAAAAACACTTCCATCTTTTATATTTCCAGTCTCTAGTAGATGCTCAATAAAAGTTTATTGAGCAAATAAAGTATGAATGAGCCTCAGTCTTTCCTGTTGCCAAACGTTGCTCATCAATAGGAATTGGCAACCGGCCTCCAGCAGCCTTCAAAGCCTGGGCCACCGGCCTCCAGCAGCCTTTCCCTGCTTCAGACTTTCTGCTTCAGCTTTTAGTGGGAAAGAAGGCCTTGCACATTGTTCACATTTATGTTTCTTCTCTTCCCAATAAGATTGTAACCTCTTAGTGGTCGGGGATCATATTTTATGTAAAATAATATACCCACAAATATACAGCCCTTTAGGTACATGGAATTTAGTGAAAATACAGAAATGTCCCACCTGATAGACACCCTCAGCCGGACGTAGGCCAATAGGTGATTCTCAAATCTCTGGGAACTCCCTAGGAGGTCCAGAGCAAGCCATTGTGCAAAATGAAGACGAGGGAGCACTGAGTAAAAATAGGGGTGCCTCTCCATGTGTTGCAAGAACTTCTTGGTGAAGGCTCTGAAAAATGCCACACCCTAGATAAAGCTGAGTGTGGTTGGTTTTTGAAATATGGGCTTTGGAAAGCCAGATTCTATGAATGTGTGTGTGTGTGTGTGTGTGT
This sequence comes from Eptesicus fuscus, assembly GCF_027574615.1. Classification (NCBI taxonomy): domain Eukaryota; kingdom Metazoa; phylum Chordata; class Mammalia; order Chiroptera; family Vespertilionidae; genus Eptesicus; species Eptesicus fuscus. Next base: position 18,232,482 of record NC_072482.1, on the reverse strand, counting down.
GTGTGTGTGTGTGTGTGAGAGAGAGAGAGAGAGAGAGAGAGAGAGAGAGAGAGAGAGAGAATTTTGAGTGTTCAAAATTAGAAAGCTATATCACTGTCCATGTTGCCTTCCAAGAGCTTCCTCCTTGTGTCAATAGAGGGTAGGTTATGTTGAGTTAAAAAATAGCTCCCACATTTCAGCCACTGAGAACAACAGAGTCATTTTTGCTCATGCCCAACACAGGTCCGCAGGGCCTTCGGTTTATCACAGTGACTGAGGGACCCAGGCTGATGGAGTAGCTACCATGTTGAGTTGCTGGTTACCATGGCAGCACAACCCACACGACCCCATCTAATCACAAGGAAATTAGGAAATGCAATGCTGTCTTGTGCCTGGGACTGGGGACAGCCAGAAACAATTAGAGAGCCATACTACCAGATCCTAATGACCAGGACACCAGACAAAGACAGAGCTCCAAGCATAGGCACGGGTGTTTTCTGTGTTCCATTTTCAGGTCCAGGCAGATTCCTAGGGATGTTAACAGCCACTGCCAAGTACCTCCACCATAGGCCTGGATCCCTTGCCAAAAAGGGAAGCCTTTGCTGTTTGTGAGAATCGGTGTGTCACCCAGCGCGTGACTCATCCGTTCTTGGGCCCTGTGCCCCTCCCAGGGCAGGAGCTTCTCCCAGGCAGGACTGGTCTGTCAGGCTGCACGGTCCCTGCATACAGGGCTGGCTGCCTGTGCCAGGGCAGTGCCCAGCCTGACTGCCTCAGCCTGGGGATGTGCCATTCGGGGCCGGATTGACTGCTTGGCGATATAGGAACCCAGCCTGCTGATTTGTGGCAAGATATGACAAAGGAAAGGCACTGACCCCCTGTCTCCATCTGCCAGGGATCGGGGCAGATTTGCTGGTGACTTGTTGTTGGCCACAGTGAGTAGTCCCATGCCTTCCTTCTCCTTCTGATGGAGAAGAATTTCAGAAATGAGAAGCCAATTATGATTCTACATTTGCAAGGCTTTGTAGTTTGGGGTTTAATAACATACAAAGTGAGTAAATATTAAACAAGAATTTGGTAACTTGGAGGCACTTTATAGAATGCAATCAGTGCACTAGTCTGCTGTGAAAATATTTTTGTTTTCATTGATTACTCTCTGCTCCTCTGACCCTAGCCAAATATGGGAGTCCAGGAAATTGGAATCCTTGAAGGAATTATCTTTTTCTGATCATCTAAAAATGATGTGCCAATACACAGTTAATGAAATCTTTGTACAATAATTTTTCTCTCTTATCAAACTTTGTAAAGTTTTGTCTACAATTTTGAGTTATTATCAAAGACAGAACCAGACTTATAGTCTCCTTGAATAGAGAGGGATATTTTTACGCCTTCACACACACACACACACACACACACACACACACACACACACAAAACAAAAACAACAACAAAAAACACCTTGCATTTTTCTGTGACTAATCTATGGCATTAAGAATTCTTGAGCCTATACATTATTTTTCTCAGTTTGGTTTTTCTCTAAAGAAATGTAAAGTTTGGAGACACTATTCTTGGTTCATAAGCTTGTCTGTATTGTGTCATTCTTTGTACTGGGAAGAGAATGCCCAAATGTCTATATTTTCATATTATTCTTTAAAATATTGTTGTAATTGATACTTAACTCTATTCCTCCCTTTTCTGAAGGATTCTTTGTCATTATTTGTTGTGTGTAAATTTTGAAAGTCTGGCTTTGCTTTAAAAACCTTTATCCTTTGAATTTTGACACAATATGTTTTCCTCCCTAAACTAAACTTAAAGATAAAAGAGTGAGACTTCAATTAATCTCACATTAATTTTGGTTTACTGAATTTCCCCTTTCAAAGTTCATTCAGATTCTTATAGTTTGGGAAAACTGACTTATTTATAGCTCAGGGAAATGATTTCTAGTATATTCCTGGGCAAATTATTAGCCTTAAAAGACTGTAAAACTTGTATTTTATATCTTTGGGGATTGTATTCTAAGATCACACAGCCCCAAATCCCTTTTTGAGAATATTTGCATAATATAGAGTTACTGCATCATTGTATTTTTGCAAAATGAATGAAAATTTGTAAACAGAAACCAAGACTCTTCTGCAAAGATAATGAGAACAGTAGACAGCTGCAAGCCTGGTCTCCCCAAAACTGGATTTGGGAGCAAGGGTACAGGGGCTAAGGGTAGAATTATTTTGCCCTGGGCCCAGGCGATAATGGGGTGCAGGGTCTACAGAAAATATTTCTAAATATATATACTAATAAAAGGGTAGTATACTTAGATGTCTTTCGGATAGCCATCCTGATGTCTTCTGGACAAAGTCGCAGCAGCTGTCTGAGGCTCAGGCAAACTGCCAATGGCAGCTGCCGCTGCCCAGGACTGGCCCGAGGCTCAGGCAACGAGGGCCGGGCCAAGGCTTAGGCAAGCCACAGTGGCTGCGAAGGCCGAAGGCCGAGGCTCAGACAGCCTCACAGCCAGCAGTGGCAGCAGCAGAGACCTGATGGGGGCGTCATCTTCCCCTGATCCCTGAGTTGCCTCCCGCAGAGGGAGGCCAGACTGTGGCTTAGGCACACTCACCGCCTAAGCTGTCAGTAAGACATCCCCTAAGGGTTCCCTGACTCTGAGAGGGGGCAGGCTGGGCTGAGGGACCACCCCCCCCACCCACTTCCCCGCAGCAGTGCACAAATTTTTGTGCACCGGGCCTCTAGTAGCTAAATAAATAGGACCAACTAAAACTCGGTCTGCCTTTTATTATCAGCACGCTGATTCTAAACCACATTATCAGCAGCAAAACATTTCTTGCCACTGGGACAGAGCACACCTGTGGCCCTGCCCCCTCCCTTTTTGGTACAGTGCCTGTGTTGCTGGGATTTGTAGCTTAGCATGTTGTCTCATTATCTTTAATCCCATTATCTTGGGACCTCATGTATTTGTTTCTTTGTGTGTGTTTGTTTTAATGTATTTCTCTTAACATATTCTCCATCTTTCAAGCCAATAAACCCCTTGGTTTTATTTTTGTTTAAGGGTTAGGTTGTAGAATCTTCTTGCTTCTGTATATCATTCCTGAATCTTTTGATTTCCATGAACAAGCTGGTAAGTCACACTACTTTAAGTCCCAAAGGTGATTTTTATTTTCATGTTTTCAGGGTATGCAATACAGGATCCTGCGTGTCACCAGGATCTCTTTTTATGTTTGTCCTGGGTGTATCTGTTTCATTTTGCACTGTCTGTCCTGTCTGTATTTGGGCTGTTTCCCATTACATATTGTGGCATCTGGGGCTGTTTTCAATTCTGTCTGTTAATATCACCTGGGGAATTTTTTAAAAAGTCCACTCATCCCTAGATATTCACAATTAGTGCAATGTAAGTGAAGGAGTATATAGGCATTCACTGCAGTCTTTCAGCTTCTCAGTAGTGATGAAATTATTCAAAATACAAAGATTTAGGGAAAAATCTTAGTGTCTGGGCCTTACTGCCAGAAAATCAGATTTAGTGGGCCTGGAGTAAAGTCCAGACTGGTCATTTAAAAAAAAAAACAAAAAACTCTTCTGGGAATCCTCATGTGCAAGGTTGGAAATTGCTGCTATGGGATGCTGTCTTTGTCAGCTTCTCTAGAAGAAAGTGGGTCCTTTTTTTTTCCTTAAGGCTATCATAAATTGTTTTTTGTTGTTGTTGTTTAAATTTCTTTATTGATTAAGGTATCACATATTTGTCCTCATCCCCCCATTCCCATCCCAAACCCCCCTGTTGTCCTTGGCCACTGGTTAGACTCATATGGATGCACACAAGTCCTTTGGTTGATCTCTCCCCTTTATCCCCACCCTCCCCTACCCTCCCTCTGAGGTCTGACAGTCTGATCCATGCCTCCTTGTCTCTGGGTCTGTTCTTGTTCATCAGTCTATGTTGTTCATCATTTCCCCTAGTTGAGTGAGATGGAAGTGGGTCCTTTTTCTTCTTGTCAAAATTTAAAAATTCCTGGAATGAGGACTGGGGGGCCCAGCTTCCTTCCCCTAACCCAGTCAGCAATGGCTGTGTGCACAGAACGCAAGGTAGATAAGCATTTTCCAGATAAGTGTGGGTGGGGTATGGGGACAGCTAAGTAATAATAATGATAATAATAATAATAGATGTTCAGTAAATTTCTCCAACAGAAATGCAAATTGAGTCCTGAACTGCTAAGTCTGAGGACATCTGGCCATAAAAGCCAGAGCCATTATTTCTTACTATAGCAATGTTTCAAATTATGTCATTGTTTCAAAGAATGGAATGGTGGAGAATTATTCTTTGTCAGTTTGAAAGTTGTGTATAGCAAAGTACAAATTAAATATATTTGATAACAAAAATAAAAAGTTTGTCCATTTCTATGTGGGCCTTACCAATTGTTATGCATTAAATAATATATATTAATAAATACCATTAAGGAAGGTCATTCCTAGGCCTAATGTTCCAATTGTAGCAGGTATACATTTAATTCCATAACACATCTGGTCTTTAAAATTTCTCACATCCATAAAGAAATTCTCTGGATCAGTTAGGCTCTGAGTTACTCTACTCCCCACCCCCACAGTCTTGCAGGAGATTCTATTGCTGTCTTGTCTTTGAAGGGGCTGCCTCATGCCAGGGTCTGGCAACAATTCTGAGAGTCCTATGCAGTCTAAAATTGTCTTGTAGCTGGAAGAGAGTGGCACTCTTCCTTCTGTACAAGCTTGGGCATAGAGCTTTTTGTGATGGTCCCTAATGCCAGGGACCTCACATTTCCAGTCCTCCTTGCACCCTGAGTCATCCACAGGAGGTCCTGTCACCTCTAGGGGCATTGGGTTGCCAATGACCAGGGCATCTCTGTGCTTTAGTGGGATGGTTTTGGTGGGGAAAACTGGAAATGCATAACACTGATGCACAAGGGCTGAATGGTGACACGTTTCCAGCTGGTTCTGAAAAGAGAACTGGGCTTCCTGAAGCAAAATCTGGACTTCAGGAGAGAGAAAGGCTCTGTGATTTCTGAAGGAATCAGAGCAGGAAGAGAGAGGAAAAAGAATGCATGAAGATGGATGAAGAGTTTTCCAGGCCCCTAGGAAGTGGCAGAGACTTGGCGTGGCCCAGACAGTCTTTGCTTATTGAGGTGTTAAAGAATTGGTGTGATCTCTGTGGACCTGGTTAGTAGAGAGGAGAGTGGGGCACAGATGTTCCAGTGTGGGCCACGTGGGGCCACCCCTGAGGCCCAAAAGCCAGCACTGATTGTCCATGTCAGCAGGAACTAGCGTAGAGGGAGGCTTATCTTTGCATGCCTCTCTCCCAGTGTCGATGTCAGGATATCATCATTCCTGAGGAGAATGGAAGAGGAGAAGAAAGAGGAAATGCTGAATTGATCAAAAGAGACCTAGTTTAAACTGACGGTCAATGAGTTACCTTGCATGGGAAAAAATACTATCATTGGATCAAATAAGGGCTCTAGTTCAAATTTAATTTAGTTAGAGTGCTGAAAACAGTTACATCTGTTTCATGATTGTTAAATGTGTACTGCTACACAGGGTGTTTGTGTACTTGTCCCAAGTATAGACTAAGTGCCGATTCTTCCTGCACAGATTGATCCAGAGGCCAGCTTCATCCAGCCAGCGTGGCTCAATGGTTGAGCACCAACTTATGAACCAGGAGGTCATGGTTGATTCCGGTCAGGGCACATGACCAAGGTGTGGGCACAATCTCCAGTGGGGGTTGTGCAAGAGGCAGCCAATCAATGGTCCTCTCTCATCATTGATGTTTCTACCTCTTTCCCTCTCCCTTCCTCTCTGAAATATATAAAAATATATTATTGAAAAAGAAAAAAGAAGGCCAGCTTGCCTCCAAAATGCTGGCTGTTCCTGAGAACCTCCGTTCCTCTCACCCCAGCCTGTGTGTCTTGGTCTCCATGACTGCAGTCCTCCTTCTAGAATTTCATGTCATGAAAATCATTTCAAAACTTACGTGGTACAAAAGTCTCTTCCTGCCCAAGAACCAAATTGCAAACAAAGTGCCCTTGGCATAGACACATTGACACCTTGGCCATTCACTTATTCATTTAACATTGAGAATGAGAGTAAATTAACAATGTTTTCACACATTCAAAGATTAAGAAAATTTGCCATCAAGAAGTCTTCACTAAAAGAAATTTGAAAGGATACAGCCCAACAAGAAGTAAAGTGAATATAGAGAGAAGGTATCCTATCTAATAATAGAGTAACATGTAAATTACCATCACTCCGCTACGCCCACGATTGGGCGGCGGGAGGCTGGGGGGCGGGACTCGGGGTGGCCTAACCAGCCATTGAGAGGCACAGATCCCTGCCACTGAGGGGGCCTACCCGCCCCCTGTGCCTCTCAACGGCCAGATCCGTGGCCGCTGAGGGGGCTTGCCGTGGAAACCCAGCTGCGCCTCTCAACGACAGGGTAGCCAGGTGTCCACGGCAGCCCCCCTCAGTGGCCGCGGACCATCAAAAGTGGGGGAGCTGGGTGCCTGTCTGCTCTGGCACCAGGCCTTTCAGAAGCCTCCGCCGAGTCGGTGGCTTCTGAAAGGCCTGGTGCACCAGCGGACAGGCACCCAGCTCCACCGCGATCGAAAGCGAAAGCGTGTAGGGGACCCTACACATGCATGATTCAATCATGCACTGGGCCTCTAGTGAACTATAAGAAAGAATGTGAAATGTAAGGAGCCAAAGGACAAATGGTGTCCTTTTTCAATTGATCTGGATGGAAAATTTCTTTCAGGTTTAAGAATTAGATAGTTTCTTGTTTTTATATTGTTTTTATTTTTTGTTTTTTGAATATCAACTTGGGGGTATTTTTCTTTTTCTATTTACATTGGAAAATAATTATTAATGGCTATTTCATATATATGAGTGATGAATAATTATGTTCACATATGTAACATAAATGAGAGAATACCAAATGTCAAATGAGACAAAGTTCACAAAAATATCATAAAACTATTTCAAAAGTAATCTGAAACTCCAATTTGCTGTCTAATGAAAAGTATGTCTGGTTGAATACATACGCATGCTTTAGTTTGGTTATTAAAGCATTGAGTCAAGAGGTCCACATTATTAATCTCTTTCCTGCTGTGCTCATCAGAGGGAAGCCATTTAAGCTTTCTCACTTTAATATTCTCATTTTGTGAAATGGAATAGAGTTATTACTCATCAATGAACATAATTATGAGGACTTATGCTACATAAATATTCAAATTTAATGATTTTATGGACATACACAGGTCAGAAATTATTCTTATGCGAAGAGCTGTCAGATGTTTTCATCTTATAACAGTTACCTTATAACCATTATATATATATATTTTTTATCCTGGGCTCTTTTACTTCTGAGTCTTCACTCATGGGAATGATGTAGTTCTGGGATGCTTTTGCAGAGTATTAAGCATTGCAGCCCGATGTGCTCCACGGTTATCAGTTATGGATAATGAGAAGATTTTAATAGTAAAAAAAAAAATGCTGGAGTCCATTGAAATATGAACAATGATAGAAATGCTCTGAGAGAAAATTTGCATTAATGGAAATACATAAATCTTGAAATAATTTTTTCCGGCTAAATGCAACCTAAATATCAGCTTGACTGTCTCATTTATTTTTCTTCATTTCAAGACTTACTTCTCCAGTATTTCCTTTCTCCAAATTCACACAGATACTTAGTCTAGAGACATCAACATCATCCTTTTCTCTGCTTCTTTTTCACATATGCTTCATTCCCTAAACTTCTGCTTATTCTTATAAACCCAACACACACACACACACACACACACACACACACACACACATATATATATATATATATATATATATATATATATATATATATACATATATATATATATATATATATATATATATATATATATATATATGTATATGTATATATTGATTTCAGAGATGAAGGAAGAAGGAGAGATAGACACATCCATGATGAGAGAGATCATTGATTGGCTGCCTCCTGCATGCCCCACACTGGGGATCGAGCCTGAAGCTCAAGCATGTGCCCTGACCCATAATCAAACCCTGATCTCCTGGTTCATAGGTAGACGCTCAAGCACTGAGCCACGCCGGCCGGGCTAAACCCAACTTTTAATAGTATCCTGCTCTTCACTCGTTTGGTCATGAGATCTTCTGAATCCATCCCTACCATTAATGTGGTTCCAGACCTCATTGTTGTTCACCTGGACTAAGGAATGGCGTCTTCCCTGGCTTTCTGGCTCTTGTCTCTGCCTTCTGACCTCTGTTGGCACTATTGGCAGAATAATCTTTCTAAAATGAAATGCTGTCATTTGATGGGTCCTTGTTTCCATGGAAGAATCCTATTGCTTTACCGTGACACAGAACCTGCCTCACTTTGGCATCAGTGCACCTTTAGCTGATGTGCTATGTCACTCTCCTATCACATACTTCTTGCTCCAACTTAGTGACCTTCTCAGTCATCCCTGAACACACCTGGCTATTTCACACTCCCTGCTCTGGACCTTCTGTTTCTCTGCCTGGAATACTGTTTTTCCTTCCGTCCTGGCAATGTCCTCACCAAATGCCACCTTATTTGTGACATTTCCCCAAACCCCTTTACATTTCTAAAGTATCTTATGTATACCTCAAGAAGGATACTTGTGACATTATGCCATTTATGTTATCTGTTTTCCTCAATTAGACTGTATATTCCTAAAGGGCCAGACCATGCTTTATTTGTCTTCATAACTATTTCTAGAGCCTAAATTTTAATTGCATGAAACAGGCCCAAGGTATGTCAATGATTTTTTGAGTGAATGAATGAATAAAGAAATAAAGCCCAGAGAAGTTAAGTATCTTGCCAAATGTCATAAAAAGGATCATGTCAGAATTGGGGGAAGAACACAGGTCTTATTACATGCTACCTAACTAATGTCAAAAATGTTTATTTTTCTAATTGCAAATCTAATTATTTATAGAAAAACTAGAGGCCCGATGCACGAAATTTGTGCAAGGGACTTGGCCCCCACCGCCACAGCTTCATCCAGAAGGTTGTCTGGTCTTATTAGCATATTATGCTTTTATTATTATAGACTAGCTTTCCCGTTGCAGGAAAATTCCTGCAATGGGATTTCCTGCTGCACTCTACCCCGCCTCCATTCCTCCCTTGCCGCCCGCCTTGCCTTCTCCTCCAGCCCGCCCGCGTTTCCCTTCGGCCCCCGCCCCGCCTCTGCTCCGCCCTTGCCGCCGGCCCCGCCTTCTCCTCCAGCCCGCCTTCGTTTCCCTTCGCCTATGGCCCTGACTTCGCTCCTCCCTTCTCCTCCCCCCCCCCCCCCCGCTCCCCTGGCTTGCTTGCTTCTTCGAAGCTTTACTCCCCTTTGCAGCTCTTGGCTTCTTTCAACACTGTCTTGATATGCAAATTAGCCGCCATCTTTGTTGGGGCAATTTGCATACTCGTCCTGATTGGCTGGTGGGTGTGGCTTGGCTGGTGGGCGTGGCTTATGTGTAGCGAAGGTACGGTCAATTTGCATATTTGTCTATTATTATAGATAGACTACAGAGAGAGGAACATGTGAAAAAATATCTTATCCTTTTGGACAATTTGCTAACATTTTGATGTCTTTCCAGTGTTATTCATATTTCTTTTAGAAAAAATATTTGGAAATTAAAAAAGCCTCAAGTATAAATATGACAATAACAAATTATCCATTTCTACCTCTAGAATTATCTGCTGTTAACATATTTGGTTCCATTCTATTTCTTGCTCACTTCTTCCTTTTTAAATCACTCTTTTGTTTTGGTAGAAATAATACATGCTTATTATAAAAGAATTCAAAGAGAGCAGAAATTTTAGAAGATAGAAATAAAAGAAATTATTCCCAACTTTTCTACATAGCAAGACCCATTGTTAGTGATTAAATATCATTCCAGATATTTTTCTGTGTATGTTTGCTTATAGTAAGGACATGATAGATTTATTAATAAATATAAAGAAAAGCAGAAAGTAATACAATATAGAGTTGATTCTACTACATTTGTTATTTTAAATAAAAGTAAATAAATTCAATTTTATTTAAATTAAGTGGAGAAAAAAGAAACAAGTGAAACCTAAGGGATTTTTCCTCCTTCACAATAATCTCTAAGTCTATTATTTTCTAGACCTTTCTAATGCCTAAGAGAAAGATTGTGAAATATATTGAGGATGAAGACAATGATATTTTTAAAAATCCTTGTTAATTTTAGGCAGTGTGGATGTATTCCCTACTAGAAAGATGAGGTTTTAGCACCCTTGTGTTTTTGTTTTCCATTTTCCTTTCATCACTTAGTTTTTAACAGTTACCTTTTACTTTGATATTGACCTTTTCTCCCTTCTAAATTTCAGGGAAATTATATTACATCATATCTGAATACAATTGCTTTATTTTGGCTACACTTAATGTGCACTCTTCTTCAGGGACTGTAATTGTTCTTGCTTTAGATTATCTTCCTCTGTCTCCACTAATATTACCTCTTCTCTATTTGCATTCTCTTCTACTTTTTTATCAGAATGTCTGCTTCATTGGCTCCAGTCTTTCCTTTAGATTGATACTTTCCCTGTTGCCTCTTCAGTTGCCTAAAGTCCCTAATTTATTAATTTCATAATATTACTTTGATCTTTGAGGTTTTATCTCAATTGGTTATTTTTGCCATTTTTTTCTTCAAGTTCACGTATAATTAAAAAATCATTCTATGGTAACTTGTTCTATGGCTTGAACTAATTGTGTGTGTGTGTGTGTGTGTGTGTGTGTGTGTGTGTGTGTGTGATATTACCTTTTATGTTGGTCTTTTGGCCATCTTTCATAATCTCTGCGCCTTTGTGTTTTCCTTAAAGACTGATTCTTAATAATTTCTTGAAAAGGATTTAGCTGAGAAGAATAAACTGAAGAGAACTTAATGAAGAGATTCTTTACAGAGGTGCAGGCTAGCCAACAGGAGATGATGGGGAGCTAGGGGGCTAGCAAGAGTCTATTCCTAGACTTCAAGAGGCAAGATGATCCTGGTTCACACTGTAGCCTGAAAGAGAGAATGCCCAACAGGAATCATTCCCAGAAGAGAGCAATCACTGTGGATGGTGACACAGATGGAGGGAAAAGAGGGGATACATACCCCCCATGTCCCTATTCTCTCCCACTTCCCTAATCTGCTCATGACTTCCATTGGAATAATCCAGCTAAAAACCAGAGGCATGTGCAGAAGTTGGCCACAGAGGTGGTCTCAGCTCTGTTCCTGAGATTTGGTTAAATGCCTTGAACTAGAATCGACTCAATTTTTCTGGGTGGCCTACTAATAGCAGATGTCTTTGAGCTCTGGTTTGTTTCTTTAAGGATCATTCTGGAGTCTTTATTTCCATCATAGAGAGACAGTCTCCATTCCTTTCCCCATTTACAAGTTGAAAAATTCTCTAGGTAGAAGAGGAAAAACAAAAGGGTTCTCACATTTTGCTTCTCTTTAGATTTTGTGGCATTAATGAGATTTCTGAAAAAAATTTCTACTCTCTTGTTTGACTCAAAGGGGAAAGAGGGAAGGAGAATGAAGTTAGAAGGAGATGTGCTCTGCTCCCACAGCTACCCTACTCCAACATTTTCAATTCCTTTTCTAACAGTTTGAAGTTATTCCCTTACGTCCTGCCCATTTCCTCACGTTGTTGCAATCAGTGACATTTTTGCTGGTTTTCAATATTTTGTTAGTGTGGAGCAAAATATTCTATGATTCATTTCCGGCCAAGCATCTTACCTGAGAAACCCCACCAATGTTTTTCTATGGATGTGTATATTTTACAAAATATCTTAATGACTGTTTTTCCCACTAATGTTATAAAATTATAATACAATATACTGCTACCTCATACAGATACATTATCAACACTCCTCATAAATGTCGTTTTAATGTCTGTGCAATTTTTTAAATGTTCACTCAAGGATATGTTTTTATTGATTTCAGAGAGAGAGAAAGGGCAAGGGAAAAAGAGAGAAACATCAGTGTGAGAGAGAAATATCAATCGGTTGCCTGCTATACACAAGCCAACTGGGGATCTAACCCGTAACCTGCATATGGGCTCTGACCAGGAATCGAACTCACAACCATTTGGTGCACTGGACAATGCTCCAACCAACTGAGCCAGGGCTGTGCACTTTTTGATATAGATTTATCATTCTTTTCTATCCATTTTAATTGTTTGGCATCTATTTTGTTTTCATATTCATATCTTTGCTACTTTATATGCAACTGCCATCAGCAAGCTTACATGCCATGCTTTTCTGAACTTTAAGATTCCTAGAAGATAAGAGTCCCAAAAGTGCTGCCGTGCTGCAATAGTTGGGACTTACCTGCTTCTTTCGAGTTCATTTCCAAATATTGTAAGCTTTTACAGTCTTTTAAATTTGTCCTGGCTGCCTCTGACTATCAGATCAGATTGATTCTCTCTTGGTTTGGTGGTGACTCATGAGGTGGGTGATTCTCTGGGACAACTTTGCCAAGTGCCCGACATAGGTGCCCTCTGCACATGCTCATTGCTATTTACCTCCCAGATGTGAAGAATCGCCGTTTCTCAGCACTGCTTGAAACCTGCATGCAAAAGAGGAAATTATCTAATTCAAAAGAGGTTTTAGAGGAACTGGCCAAGGCTCAGGGGAACCAATGAAAATGCTTTAACCTTTTGCACTTGGATGTCGAGTGTGACTCGACACGGTTAGCATTGAGATTAAAATTACTCTTTGAATGTATCAATAATTTGAAATATAAAAAAAATCCAAATAAGTAAGTTTGTATGAAAAGAAACTCCAGTTTTTTATTCTACTGCCGCGCTTTGTAAAATCTGGGGTATTTAAAAAATTAAATCCCGAGTAGAATAAAGGAATCGAGAAAAAAGCAAGCGAGTGCAAAGGGTTAACGTTTCAAAAAACCTGGGCTTTCAGAGAAAAGTGAGGGTTTACTTAAACACATGGGAAGGTAGCTCTGTGGGTGTAGTTCGGAACATGGAGAATCATCTTTGCTCCCAAGAATTTGGCCTGTTGACATAAGTCAGTGCCTAACTTTCTACTGTTGGAGAGATAAATACTGCCTTTATAGGTATTCAAAGTGTGTGTATACATTTTTGGGACACTATGCTCCCCAAAATACACTATGTATTTTTTTTTCCTAGACATGGTGATCTGCAATTTTACATTTCCAGTGAGTACAGAAATGAAGGCTGAAGACGGGGACAGAATGATGTAGTTAAAAGAGCTCTAGATAGGAGTCCAAAGAGAGTCAGGTTTTCCAATAACTTGGGGTGTGACCTTGGGGAAGTCACTTACTAGCTGGATAATTTCCTCTTCAATAAAAAATGGAAAATGATAACTTCCTTGTCTACCTCATAAAATTTTGTAATGTCAAGGTAAAAGTTATATGTGAAAATGTTCTGAAAATATGAGCCCCATATAAAAATCAGCTCTTTATTATTTTAGCAAAGCCATATGACATAATGAAAAAAGTCACAAACCTGGGTTCAAATCACAAATATGCCACTCAGTACCTGTGAGGTTGGGCAGGGTCAACTTTTATATTAGAAAATTATAGAAGTGACTTCAGTTGCACAGAATTACTTGATGGCATTAGAAGAGCTAATGTAGACATACAGACACACAGTAAACAAATAATAGCTATTTGTTTTATTCTCTTCCCTTCCATAATATCTGTATTCAGGCAGGAGGAACGGGACTGGCCATTGACTAGAGGTGAAACAGTGGGATGGTTAAATGATAGACGTTATGGAATCTTTCACTCCTGAGATCATCTGGTGTGTATTCCCACAGTCTGTCTGGGAACCTTGATAGCATTTTGTGGAACTCACTGGGAGCCTCAGGAATTCATTACAAAACCTAATTATGCAAGTGGTAGCCTCAGACTGTCCGCTGACAAAGCTGGCGATTGAAATACTCCTGGGTGGCTGATAAAGTTCTGTCTGGAGTTTTGTTGACCTTTGTTTGTGAATGCTGTGATTGCTATTCCAATAATTTCTTTCTAATCAAGATTGGAGAGATCAAGTTGTAGAGTTTTTGTTTTTCTTTTTCCAAAATCACCCTATACAGTTGCTCTGGTCTCTGCCACTTGTGTGGGTTATGTGTGTTTAAAGTCAGCAAATGTTTGCTCTGATGGGGCCATCCACAGAACACATTGCAGCATGCTGCTCACATTTACCATTGTGATCAACTAGCCATTACTCAGAGGATAGGAGCACAGGGGAAGCCAGACATTATAAGCATATCATTTGGGCAGCTACGCCAAGAAGCTGCAGCTTTGCACTCCCCAGGGAACCACCAGCCTACTTCCTGCAAAATGCTGGGGGAAGGGACTGGACAAAGGAAAGATAGACACATGCCCAGTAAAGTTGGGGTGACATAGGGAAGGTACTTGCCTGTCAATCAAACCTGGAGACAGAGATGGTTGGCCAGAAAAGGCATGGCCAACTCCAAGCCCATGGAAAACTTGGGAATATATAATCTCCTAGACCAGTGATGGCGAACCTATGACACGCGTGTCAGCACTGACACGTGTAGCCATTTCTGATGACACGCGGCCGCTGAGGCGGCCGCATGCCGAGGATGAAACATTTGCTGCTCCTGAGGATGAAACATTTGAGAAATAATGTTTTTTTCCTCAAAGTGACACACTACCCGAGTTATGCTCAGTTTTTTGGCGAAGTTTGACACACCAAGCTCAAAAGGTTGCCCATCACTGTCCTAGACAAAGGAATTCTTTTTCCTGTTGCTCTGGTTGCTCTATACTCCTGGCTCATGGGTCTCCTTTGCTTCTGCTTCCTTGCATTTGCCTGTGCTCCCTCCATAGCAGGTGGTCCTTTGGACCCCACATGCAAGGGACTAATGGACTATACAGCTGGCAACACAAGCTAAACTAGCCTGATGCTGGAATGGACCCCTGCTCCAACATGGAAAAGAAACTCTGGACACTGGCTCTGATTTTAGCTTTACTGAAACCACAGCGACACTTCTATGATTGGGCAAAGGGAAATGGGACTTTGGAAACTCAGGGATTTAATTCCACGCAAATAAAAAATCACTCGTTCTCCAGTGCAAGTCTTAGAAAATTCCTTTTCTCGGGATATTGCAAGAATTCTAGTCCCAGCAGCAACCGGGGGAGAGGAGGCCCTCTCCCGTCCATTAACAACATATTGTCTTTCTCTCCATTCTGTCTTTCGCTAGTGAGCTGTGCCAGTGGCCAGTCAACCATATGGTTTTGGGGTGAAGGACTTTGACACAGGGTAGGAAGAAATACTTTAAAATTAAATTGCGTCCAAAGATGAGAATTGTTTGTTTGTTTGTTTGTTTGTTTGTTTTTAATCTGAAACTTGGGAATACTTCTTGTCATGTCTATCCCATTAGCTTTGACTCCTAGGGTCTGCAGGTCACTAGGGAGCAAGCCCCATCCAAGTTCCCAATCCCCTGGGGGTGCTTCAGAAGCCCCATCACACTGTGACTTCCCAAGGTGGTAAGGAGACAGAGAAGTCATCCTTATTTAAAGTCTAGCTGTTAGGACATTGCTTGGAAATGAGGGGCTCATTTTCTCTTTGCTGAAGAAACATATAAATGAACACTTTGAGCACCATTTTCAGATTTGGAAAACAGACAACAGAGAATGGAAGAATGTATTCTAGGTTGGATGGTTGGAGATAGCTGTTTGCAATCTGGCCATTGTACTCTTTGCTGTTCCTTTTTACTTTTATAAGGGAGGAGGGAAGTGTAACTCAATTTAAAAAAAAATCCCAACATTTTGTATTTGGCACATTTTACTTGTCAAAATTTCAGCGCTGATATAATTACTACTTCTTTTTTTTTTTTTGGTATGAATCACCTGAGGTGACCATTTTTTCAAATTGTATGTTTTTTTAGAAATTAGCCTTTTCTAAAGTGGATGTCTATAATGAATGTTTTGGCTTGGGCTACATGAAACCAACATATTCAAACATTTGTTTGAGAGGGAAGTTACACTTCCTGAAATGCTACGCCTGCATTTCAGAAAGGTGTGGGCAGACTGGGGACGATGGTCTAAACCACTAGAGGCCTATGGCTTTTCACATCAAAATGGGGTGAAGGCTCTGGGAGCTGGTGGGGGGAGGGAGTGGTCACAATATTCGGTTTGTGCTACTATTTTGCCACCATAGCCTTTGTTTCATTTAAACTTTCTGCTTTCACAGGGTTGGAAAAAGCGAATGTGAGAAAGGCTTAAGGCGAACAAATCTGGAAGAAAAATGGTTCTATTTAAGTTCAGATTAAACTATGCCATTTTCTTTAAAGAGGAATCTGTTTTATAAGCAAGATACAAAGAGTCAGCTTTAGAAAAGCTTCTTTCTAGTTAAAAGAATTGAAAAAATGTTAAAATTGCTCTAATAATTAGAGTCACACTTGTGCTGAACCTTGGAGAAATATAGCATTCTAAGTTGTGGTCCCAGTTCTTCTACGAGAAGGTAGACCTGGATTGTAAAGAAAGATGTTAGAAAATTCTGGGCCCTAGGTAGCAGCATAACTATCAAAACAGGCCATTCTACACAGCCTAGGTGTTTACCGCATAAAACACAAAATGCTTATTTTGTCATACACAGACACATAATTTTAGTAATAATCAAAAAGCATTTTACTAAAAATTAAAACTTCAACTATAGTAACAATTTAAAACAAAATGACAATAAAATAAGCAAATTTTTTTTTCCAATACAACATTTTAAGCAAACAGAATGGTTTTCATCTTGATTTGTCAACCTTAAAAATAATTCAATGCCTCCTCCTTAAAAATAAACCTATTGAGCCCTAACTGGCTTGGCTCAGTGGATAGAGCGTTGGCCTGCACACTGGAGGGTCTTGGGTTTGATTCCAGTCAAGGGCGCATACCTGGGTTGCAGGTTTGCCCACCCTCCCTACTCACCCCCCACTCTCAGCCTGGGTGTGTGTGAGGCAAACAATCAATGTGTCTCTCTTGCATTGATGTTTCTCTCTTTCTCTCTCCCCCACTCTCCCTTCCACTCTCTCTAAAAATCAATGGAAAAAAATATCCTCACTCCTCTGGTGAAGGTTAAAAATAATAATAATAATTAATAATAATAATAATAATAATAATAAAAGCAAGGAAGCAACAAATGCCTTTCAAAGAGGATCCCACTCAGGATGAAAAATATTAAAATAATTAAAGTTTAGAATTGGAATTTTCAGCTTATGTGAGTCCTCTCTAGAGAATAGACCTGATGCAAATCGTCAGCTCTTCCCAACCACCTTCCCTCTTGCTCTCCTTCCCTCTTCCTTTATTGAATATAGCGTGTGCCCACCATGTGTACACCACTCTTCTAGGTGCCAAGGGATTATTTCGACATCAGTTTTGGCAGAAAGAAGTTGCGACCTACCTATGAAACACAGCTCCAGGGTTAGGTGGGAATGAGGATAATAGGCCAAGGCTGGTGCTTAATCTCCTTCAAAATATATTTCTAGGCTGAGTCCGCACATAGGAATTCCAACTCACGTTCCACCGTAGCCACCCACATGTTTCTCAGCCCTGCCTAACCCAGAGAGTGAGCCATCTTTCCCGTTCCCCGGACATGGGCTGTTATTCATTACACCTGGGCAGGTAGCTTCCTTTGGAGACATTCCCACATGAGGCATCACATGCAAGCTGGCAGCAGAGGCTGGAAGTTATCTCAGCGATTGCTTGCACCTCCCAGTGCCAGCTGGCACTCACACATGCAGCCTCCTGGTGAAGTCAATGGATGGGAAACCACAGGGAGGCCACCTCTGGGGCAGGGGCTTCTGAGTAGACAGCGCTAAGGACAGAATCCCATCTGATAGGCTGACTGGATCTGCAGTGGCCTGGAATTTTGAAAGCTTCAGATTGGAAACCTTTTGCCTTTTGCCTTTATTTTTATAGAAGCGAGAAAGGCAGCTGCATTGAAGACAATGACTCATACGTTTTTGCTGTTCTGCTTAGTGTTTCTTTTGCCAACAGAGTCCTGCAGGACATTATGCCAGGTAAGAGAATGGAGGTGGGGGATGGAATGGTGGGGAGAAGCAAATGGAAACCTAAAACCCTGCTCTAGGTTATCTGAGCTGAAGTGTAGGGAGAAGATGGTGGTAGAATGGCTCAGCCAGCTGAAATTGCAGTTGCAACTATACGTGTACAAAACCCATTTTAGCCAAGAGCTGCAAATTATTTTTCCATCAACTTTTCCTATAAGTTCCTGAGATACAATGAGGCTCAAATGATTTAAGGGTGATAATCTCTTCTTTCTATATTCTTTGATGATGAAGTTTTCAGTTGCTTGTAACTAGGGCCACTTCCTCAGGGACACTTGAAAATATAGGTGCGGTGAGGGTCACACTGACTGAGAGAGATAGTTAATGGCATTTAGTGTGGGCAGAACCTAGGAATGGTCTGGCACAATGAAGCATTGTCCCACCCCAAATGGCATCTCTTTTGAGAAACCTGATAGCGACCACCATGGATGGGCTGGAAGGAGTAAAGGGCAACTCAGGTAGTCAATAGCTAATCAAAATCTAACTGGGATGGAGTTTGCAGCAATGTACTATTTTCACATTCTGTGGGGAAGTGAGCCTGATGACTCTCTCTGGAATCATACTACAAGTCATTTTAATTTTCCTATTAGTTATTTGTTTAAAATAAGTTATGGGGAATCATTGAGAAAGAGAGAGAGAAAAAAACCCATGAAAATAGTTTGAGCTTCTTGAGAAGAGAATATTATTATTGGGCCACAAGATCTGAAAGAGAGCTTTGAGATCAACTGGTGAAGCTACACTCCCTTATTTTATCAATGGTGTAGAATGGGACTTGCTTGAGGTTATATACCTACTAAGCTAAAGAGCCAAGCCCAGGACTTTTGTCTTCAGATTCTTAGTTTCTTGGTTTTTTCATTTTAGTATGTACTTTCTTTTTTCAAAAAGCAAAAGTGTGGAAATTTATTATATGCAGCTACAAACTCCCCACATGGGGTGGGGGCCCAAGAATGGGTTGACCTTCATATGTGCTTTCTTGAGAAGAACCTCCTTAGGAAAGAATAACTAAAAATTCATTCTAAGAGTTTCCAAATGATACTTACTTTACTCTCTACGTAGTTTGTCCTTGGATGGGAATTTTCTCCATGACTCCTCTTCTCCCAACACTTATCTGGTGCCTAGTTTCTGGGAGAGATTAGAGACTCCTTCAGAAATATCTTTCCCAGGAGGCATCCCAACCCCCACAGTGAGGTACTATTTTCTCCCTTCATTTTATCTTCCACATTTTCCTACAAGACAGAACTTTAAGAATAGTCAGAGTTTCAGAGGTTAGCTTTGTTTTCTTTATTATTGGGGATCACCTTATCAGGAATATCCCATCCTTTTATTCTTACTAAACAAGTTGCTGGATGCTACTCCTCTCCTGACCTGACTACTAACTCAGGCAGCTCCACAGGTTTAACAGGTGGCAGGTTTTGAAGTGTGGTTTGTTTTTTTCCCAATATTATGTTGACAATTGTTGGTATCTGAAGCTAACATAGCTCCTATTCAAAGCCACCCAAGAAATGAAATGACCAGTAGCTGTGCATGGCTGTGCTTTGACAAATTAACTAGGAAGAAGTGAATCAGGTCCTTCTCTTAAGAAGGCAGAATTTCCAGAATTCCTTGTAAACAGCACAGTACAGCCTTGTGCCCACACATCTGATTACTATAATGTGACTTTTAATGTGTCAAGTATTATCAAGAGTTGTCTACTTTTATGTGCTTTATTGTGGCATATTATAGATCATGACCCTCTCAAGATGGGCTTATGGCATCTTGAGATGCTTGTACTTCCATATGCCCTCCTCTGCCTTCTCCACTTGGACATGGGTTGACTTGATGGGAAGAGCAGTATTGTAGGAGTAGGAGAATCGAGTTCTAGTCCCAGTTCTAAGAGGAATGTCCTAGATAGCCTTGTGCAAGTCACCTCATCTATCAAAGACTCACTTTCCTTATCTGTACAATAAGGGGGTTGGACTGGTTGATCAATAAGATCTTTCAAAACGCCAAAAATATTATTGTAATGTTCTTGTTTAGTGAAAGGCCTTTAGCTCCTCCATGTATATACTAAAACTTTCTCTTGATTATGAAATGAGAAGTCATCTTACATCAGTATTTTGAAGGATTTGTATTCCATGAATCAGAGATCCCTTCCTCACTTTGGACAGACCTGAAATGCTCAATTCAGATTTCCCATAAATTCTCATTTGGTAGAGAAAACATAAGACTCAGCTTTGTTTTTTGATATCATAGAGAGGAATAATGTTGTGAAGAAGAAAGGGATATGAACTCCAAGTGTTAGTCACACAGCTAAGTCATTGTATTTCCAGTTCCTTCCCAATGGTTGAGATCTAGGAATGCAAGTTGGAGTAATTGTACCAGGGCTCTTTCCAGGTCCTAGAGGGAAAACTTCTGGTCAAGAAACAGGAAGATTTAGACTCATTCTCCAAATATACTGACATGCATGTATATACATGCCAGTATATTAAGACATACTAATATGTATGTATATTTATATGTGCTGACCTAGCTACTTAGGGGGACGTGAAGCACAATTTACAACCCATGCTATGTTCTTAAGGAACTTAAAATTTAATTTAGAAAATAATAAGCATATATAAAAATGATTAGATAGTATTACAACAGGTCAGGTGAGTAGGTGCCAAGTATTGAATGAATGGTGTGGTAGTATGGATAATAAATTTTTATAGGAGCGAGAGAGGAAGAGATGTACCATCTAGAACTAGATTGGGAAATACTTCTTGGAGGAAGCAAACTTGAGCTTCATATGTAATAGCCATTCCCTAAGTCCATTTTCAGAGAATAATAATGATAGCTAAATCTTAAATACCACTTACAACATTGAAGGCTCAGTTCTAAGTGCTTTTCATACATGATCTCATTTATTCTTCATAAAAATCATCTGAGGCAAGATTATGAAATTGTAGTACTATATTCCTACCCTGCTTTATGGAAGAGGAAAGTGAGACTCAGAGAGATGAACTTTCTCAGGACCTCAAGTGGCAGTGTTGGGATTTGAACCCAATGTTCTGTTCCCAGAGTCACCCATTGACCACAAAGTGACACTGCTGCTCAGTGAAGGGTACAGTGACATACAGATGGATGAGAAAGGAAGGGCTTCTAATCAGAAGAGGTGGGAATGCTCATGGTACGAGGAAGCCAGGTTTTGGGGGAACCACTCTTAAAAAAAGAATATAAAATGACAAATACAAAATTTAGAGAAAAGTGAATATTTAATTAGAATGAGAAAAAGAATCATAACAAACTTCAAATTTAGAATAATTACTCAGCATTATTCAGTAATAAATTCAATAAAATAACAATATTTTTATTAATGTACCATCCATATATTTGTTCCAAATTTTTGGCTGCATACTTGCATATCAATAATTTTATAATTTTTTTCTATAGAGAGAATAGATTATCCAGTCTTTCCTCTAGCATTGCTGATTAACTTTATTATTCTAGTGTAGAAAAATAGCTTTTAGTTTCTGGATTCATTATTAGTAAAGCCATGTAAATATGTAGAACTGTTGTGAACTTTGGGAAAACCTCTAGCAAGTGTCTTTTGTATATGACCTACAGGGTTTCAGAGCTCTTAGAACTTACTTGTTCTGTGACTAATTGTAAGTACTTCTAGCTAGAATTAATGCCACTTATGTGTTGATGTTCTCATTGTCATGCAGAAATGGCTGCAAACTATAGAAGTACTATTAAGTCCAGGCTAAATGTATCCCCAACTCACTTCTACTTGTCCAGATTCCATAAATAGGTACAAGCTCTCTAGTGCTGCCCAAAATGGGGGAATATAAATGAGGAATTTGGAGTGGCAAAAAATAATGGTCTGAGCAGCTGCTGGTTAAACAGTGTTGCTTTTGACAATGTAATAAAACATAGGAGCATGTGAGCCCATTGCTAGATCCTCTCTCAGTGCTTCAAAGGGGCCCATACAGGCAATGAATTCTGAAGCTTAACCTTCATTGACTTCCCAGTAAATCTGCCTCTGCTCATGATGCTCCTGGATAGAATGTAGTTCATCCTTACCGGAGCGGAACAAGGGATCCTACTGAATAGTCGTGGGAGAGATAGCTATCCAGGCTAAAGGGCAGATGGGGTCATGGGCCACATGTCTAGGTCTCAGCTTCTGGTGGCATCCTGGTGTCACAGCTGGTGAAGATGTGGTTGTTGGCCTGTGACTAAAGTGAATCATTGGGTTGGCTTCTCACCAATTGATTTTGATGTGAATTTTGATTTTCCCTCTCTAGGCTGCCAGCAAAAGCAAGGAGAAAGTGTCTGCCAAGCCACACGGTATGTTGGTAGCAATTACTAATGAAATGAAAGTTTTACTGTCCATCTGTTATAATAGAGGGCCATCCTTGGCCGTGTCTTATGGACTGGCAGATGGGACTCCTTGATGGTTTGCATTGGGACTTCCTTTTTATATTTCTCATATTAAAATGTACCTTTGACCTCTGCTTCCCTCTCTGGCCAGCACCCTCTGCTCCATCCTGGTCTTGGAGTTATTTACTATAAATCCTTTGGATTGAGCCAACTCAGGCTGGGGCAGTGGCTAGCAGAGGTCTGTGAGAACCCATTGATGATGTAACTGATTATAAAGTTCCAGAGTTGGGAGGTTTCTTAGAGAACATCAGTTACAGCGGCTTCCAAACTGTCTCCTCCTTGTGGGGACTGAGGAGGTGCTCAGGATGTTCCTGTGAGGTGTGAGGGACCTAGGGATTGACCCATGGGCTCTTTCCTCTCATTTCAACTGGGCCAGTTTCACTTTTAACTATTTTTTTAAATAAGTTTTTATTGATTTCAGAGAGAGGAAGGGAGAGGGAGAGAGAGATAGAAACATCGATGAGAAAGAAATATTGATCAGTTGCCTTCTGCACACCCCCAAACTAGGTATGCACTCTGACAGAGAATGGAACCAGCTAACTCCTGGTGCATGGGATGACGCTCAACCAACTGAGCCACACCAGCCCGGCTATTTTCTAATTTGAGTTCAGGATAAGATTTTGTTGGAAATAATAGTAGTTTGTCACTGAAATATAGTGTGTCCCAAAGAAAGTATACACATACTTTGCATAATTATAAAGGCAGTGTTTATTAAAATGCATTTCATTTTCAAAATGGAGGTATCAGCTATTACAGTGTGTATACATTTTTGGGGGACACCCTGTATATGATGGTCACTGATCTACTTCAATCTTCCTCCACTTTACAAAGTCACCTGACGTCCACAGGATTTATGTGCCTTCATGTGGTGACACCTTGAGCCCTGAATCCATATCTCTCCATCTAATGCTAATGCCTTTTATCTTCCCAGGTGCATGTGATGGCGTCTGTGTGGACAATTCCCACTGCAGTCAACCTTGCCCTCCAGATACTCCAGGAAATATGGGGTTTTTATGTAGGCGAAATAAATGGCACAAGATCACTGATACCTGCCAGACTCTTACCGCCTTCAACATCTTTGAGGTAATAATATCTTTTCTCTCACATGCAAAGTGGAGCCTCAAATTAGCAATGCATGATGCACTCACTAAGAGAGAGGGACAGGGTGGTAAGTAGAGGTGCTTGCAGCTGAATACATAAACATCTACCTGTTCTCTGTATATATATATATATATATATATATATATATACTGGAATGGCATTCCTAACTTTGGGCATCTAAAAGTCTGTGCTCCAGTCTCCCACACCTTCCATGACACAAAGGAACCAGATCGCTTAGGCCAGAGCTAGAAGAGCTGTCTAGAATCATCACAGTTTACTTCTCCACTTCCACTCAGCTCTTTAATACCCCAAAGCCCAGCTACTCAATGTGTCCTTCACTGACCAGCAGCACAGGGCATCTCTGAGAACTTTCAGATACAGGGCAATTAGGCCCCATCCAGACCTGCTGAATCCAAATCTGCATTTTACCAAGATCTTCATGTGACTTCGGTGCTCAGTAAAGCATGAGAAGAGAGCTGAACGTGGAGGGAAGGACTTCATTGTCAAACAAAGGAACGTATTTCCACATATACTTAAGTCGTTACACATTTTAAAAAGTCAAATTCTAGTAAATAAAATCAGATCAAATGGCATTTCTTCTTCCTTTGTTTCCTTTTATCCTCTTCTATCAGGAACGTTATCTTTCTGAAGGTCAGCTCCTGATTCGTTCAGGGGAGTCAATGTTTTGGCCTCTCTCGTGTCCTAGCAACATTCCCATCCCCTGCTTTGTGGTATGGCCAGAGGAGGCAGTGGATGCTATACCTGAAGTTCCCCTACCAGACTTCCAGAGGCTGCCCATCCCTGATTTGAAGGATCTGGGCAAAGTACACATGGAGACCCACATTCCATATGTCCTAATATTTAAATGCTTTCAATCAAGTCTACAAACCGCTAAATAAAGCAGATTCTGTCAGCCTCCTTCCATCTGCACCTCATGAGTGGTGAAAGGCCAAAGCCACACATCCATAAGCCTGAACACAGATGTCCCTTTGACACATCTCAGGCCTACAGGTGGCCTGGTCCATCCGTGGCAGCACAGACTTAGGGAAGGCCCTAGAAATGGGCTTGCTGTTGTCATGTAGAATAATCAGGTATCTAGAAGCAGGGACATGGGTTCTGTGTAGGCCCATCCTCTAAGCCATGGATTCCTTGTCCTCCTGAAGGGGAAGGCTGGAGAAAGGGTTTCTGCTAACGCAAGGTTTGGCAATTTGGCAATTTTGTTCTGTAAAGAGCCAGATAGTAAATATTTTTGGCATTGTGGGTATTATGGTCTCTGTTGCAACTACTCAACTCTGCTATGGTAGTAAGAAAGCAGCCCAGTGAATGAGCAAGCTGAGTCCCAACAAAACTTTATTTACAAAAAAACAGCCCAGTGCCCATCAAACATTAAAGTAAGTTTAAATGGCACTAGAAATGTACCCATGTGCACAGTATTTGTCCACAGAAGGGGTGTGGAGGGGTGTGCTAAGGATAACAATTGCTGTTTGGATATAGGGGGTTCGGGAGGAGGCAGCTGTTCATACACCTTGGTGTTGGGCAGGTGGTTCCACAGCAGATGTAACCTTGACAATGTAAAATAGAAAAGCATTATACAATATACAATTGTGTAATAAGGCTGTCCTACATTGTAGTAAAGGTACTTTTACATTGAAAACAACAGTAACATGATAATGAACTTTCTTTTTGCCATTTCTTAGGAGGATTTAAGTACAGTTCCATCATTTGGAAGTAGTATACACATAAATGAATATGCCGGAAAGTCTGAGACCATTGCCGATAGGTTGATGCAGAAGTGTCCGCAGGATTTGTCCTGTGTCATTAAGAACATTCAGCGTTCTCCCCGGATACCAGGAAACATCGCTGTCATCGTGCAGCTACTACACAACATATCGACAATGCTGTCGACAGATGTGGACGAAGCAAAGATGCAGGTGAGTGGCCTTGAGCACCTGGGAGAACATTTGTGGGGTGTTTTTGTTTTTTTGGGAGGAGGGGGGAATGGGAAAGGAATGCAGGTTTAGTTGGAGCTTTTGGGGGTTTGAGGAGACCATGTCTTTCACTTCAGTATTTCCATTACTGGTAAATGTATAAAATATATCCTCATTGAAGAAAAAAATGAATGAGAAAAGTGAATACATTCAATCAACAAGCATTTAAAGAGAGCACTTACCAAGTGCTGGATTGGACATTGAAGCAAGCTTTGTCAATGTATATTTTGGCTACTGTGAATCTCTAAGAACTGTTCTAGGTCCTGCAGAGAGGAAGACATTTATTTGTGAATCAGAACAGGTTGCTAAAATGGAAAATAACTGCGTGTCCCAAAATCAGCCAGATAGGTCTGCTGCAGAAATGTGAAATGGAATGGGACATGCTTCCTTTGTGTTTGACCTTCAAAGTAGAGGATAAGAAAAAGGAGGCCCAGCCTCTGGGGTCAGCTTCCAATGTGTCATGTTCCTATACAATGCCCTGCACACAGTTGGGATTTAGTAGATATTAATTACATAGTGGGTACTCTGGGCAGGGTAGGCAAATTGCTAGCTAGTGTCACCAGGTGTGAAGTGGAACAGATGATGGAAATGAACACAGTGAAGGCTGCCCATTTGCCTGCCTCACAGGAAAGCATCACATAGCAGGGGAAGGGAGCTCCCTTATAGCTCTATCCTCCAACTCAAACTTGAGCGGCATGTGAGTCACCTGAGGATCTCATTAAGATGCTCATCCTGATTCACAAGGTTTGGAGTAGGGCCTGAGATTCTGTATCTTTAAGAGGTTCCTAGGGCATGCCTATGTTACTGGTTGAAGGACCACGCTTTATAAAAGTGAAAATTAAATATGGAACTGCCATTTGACCCAGTGATCCCATTTCTATGAATATATCCTAAGAAACCTGAGACAACAATCAGAAAGAATATATGCACCCATATGTTCATAGCAGTGCAATTTACAATAGCTAAGATCCAGAAACAGTTCAGTGCCCATCAGTAGATGAGTGGATAAAAAAGCTCTGGTACATTTACACCATGGAATACTATGAAGCAGTAAAAAGAAGGATCTCTTACCCTTTGAGAAAGCATGGAGGGACCTGGAGAGCATTATGCTCAGTGAAATAAGCCAGTCAGAGAAAGACAAGTATCACATGCTCTCACTCATATGTGGACTCTAATGAACAAAACAAACTGATGAACAAAATAGATCCAGAGACATAGAAGCATAGAACAGACTATGGAATCTCAGAGGAAAGGCGGGGGAGGGTGTGTGGGCAGATGGGAAGAGATCAACCAAAGAACTTGTATGCATATATGCATAACCCATGGACACAGACAATAGTGTGGTGAAGGCCTAGGGTGGGCTTAAAGGGGTCAAGGGGGGAAGAAGGGAGACATATGTAATACTTTCAATAGTAAAGTTTTGTGTGTTTTTTTTAAGTGAAGCTTGAATGTCCTGGCAGATTCAGATAGTGGCTCAATACTAATGCCGGTTCTTCATTGACAGAGTTACAGCATCATGGCCAACCACATTCTTGACAGCAAAAGCATCTCAAACTGGACCTTCATCCCTGAGAAAAACAGCAGCTGCGTGCTGCTGCACTCAGTCAATAGCTTTGCAAGAAAGCTACTCATAAATAAATATCCCATCGACATATCGGATGTCTTTATTCATACTATGTGCACCTTCATATCTGGAGATAACAATGGAAAGAATTTAACTTTCTCAATGAGAGTTAATGACACCCGCAGTAGTGTCACTGGGAGGGTGTTGATCAGCAGAGATGAAGCCCAGAAGGTGCGCTCTCCTTCTCAGGTCATCAGCATTGCATTTCCAACCCTTGGAGCCATCTTAGAAACCAGTCTTTTGGAAAAGGTCACTGTGAACGGACTTGTCCTGTCTGTCATTTTGCCCAAGGAACTTAAAAGAATCTCACTGGTGTTTGAAAAGATCAGGAATTCAGAGGACAGGAGGACACAGTGCGTTGGCTGGCACTCGTTAGAGAGCAGATGGGACCAGCACGCCTGCCAAATGATTCAGGAAACCTCCCAGCAAGCTGTTTGCAAATGTAGGCCAAGCAAGTTGTTTACCTCCTTCTCCATTCTTATGTCACCACACACCTTGCGGAGTCCCATCCTGACTTACATCACATACATAGGCCTGGGCGTTTCTATTTGCAGCTTGATCCTTTGCTTGTCCATCGAGGCCTTGGTCTGGAGCCGAGTGACGAAGACAGAGATCTCATATTTACGCCACTTGTGCATTGCTAACGTTGCGGCTACCTTGCTGATGGCTGATGTCTGGTTCATCGTGGCTTCCTTTCTTAGTGGTCCAAGGACACACCACAATGGATGTGTGGCAGCAACGTTTTTTGTTCATTTCTTTTACCTTGCTGTGTTTTTCTGGATGCTTGCTAAGGCACTTCTTATCCTCTATGGAATCCTGATCGTTTTCCATACACTGCCCAAGTCAGTCCTGGTGGCATCTCTCTTTTCAGTGGGATATGGTTGCCCTTTGGTCATTGCTGTTATTACAGTTGCTTCCACTGAGCCTGGAAAAGGCTACCTACGGCCTGAGGCCTGCTGGCTCAACTGGGACATGACCAAGGCCCTCCTGGCCTTTGTGGTCCCAGCTCTGGCCATTGTGGTAGTAAACCTGATCACGGTGACAGTGGTGATTGTCAAAACCCGGCGAGCTACCATTGGCAGTTCCATGTTCCAGGAGGTGAGAGCCATCGTGAGAATCAGTAAGAATATCGCCATCCTCACACCACTGCTGGGCCTGACCTGGGGATTCGGAATAGCCACAGTCATCGACGATAGCTCCCTGGTCTTCCACATTCTCTTCTCCTTGCTTAATGCTTTCCAGGTAAGTCCAAATGCTTCTGACCAAGTCAAAAGTGAGAGAATGTGGAAAGAAGTTTTGTGATCAGGAGGGTGTGCCATCATATATATACTAATAAAAGCATAATATGCTAATTAGACTGGACAGCCGAACGACCTTCTGGACATCATTCTGGATGTCCTTCCAGACAAAGCCACAGTGGCAGGGACTGAGGCAGAGGTGGTTAGGGGCGATCAGGCAGGCAGGCAGGTGAGTGGTTAGGAGCCAGTGGTCCCAGATTGCAAGAAGAATGTCCAACTGCTAGTTTAGGCCCAATCCAGGCAGTTGGACATTCCCCGAGGGGTCCTGGATTGGAGAGGGTGCAGGTGGGGCTGAGGGGACCACCCTTCCTCCCCCTCCCCCTGTGCGTGAATGCATGAATTTCGTGCACTGGTCCTCTAGTTTATTTATAAAAGATAGTGGATTTGGAATAGCCTATTGAATCAGGAAATAAACTTTTGTTTCAGAAAGGCCTGGATTCAAGTCTTGACTCTCTCATTTACTAATGTGTAACATTTTCCTGGGATATTTGCTTAATTTTTCCAAGCCATATTTTTCTCACTTATTAATTGAGTACAATCTGCTCATTTTATAGTAGTTTTTGGAAAATGAAATGAAATAGTGAATGGGACAACACCAAGTAGCCTAATAGTAAGCTGAGTTTTAACTAGTTTAGAAATGAACCCCAAATCTAGGTCTGTAACTGGAAGTATTTACATATGCACTTTCACATTTTATTCCATTTAGAATATTTAGTTATCACTGGAAACCATCTTAATGGTATTAGAGATAATTCCCCCTGTCCTTTCCTCTCTTACCTCACCTCTGTGAATGAAAAAATGTCCACAGTTTCATGTACATCCTTGCCAAACTTTCCATATTTGCATATAAGCATATTTTCACATAATATAAGAGTTAAAAAACAATGCATAGTATTTTGAAACTTACTCTACCACTTAAAAATACATCGTAGCATTTTGCCAGGCTATGTCTCTTTAATGGCTAGATATTATTCAACATTCAACAATTCCCTTCTTGAATAAAATTTCTTTTTCATTTTTTTTCTGTCACAGTGCACTAATGAATCAAAGTTTATTATATTGAATGCTAAATATGTAAATAACAACTAATTAAAAAGAAAGCTTTTATTTTTATAGACTTCTAAAATATTTTTTCCTGAATGTTTGTTTATTTGAAAATAATATTTTATGTCAAATATTTTTTTTCATTTTTCTCTTTCAAAATTTAAATATACATGATTTTATTTACAATAAACATTTAATGTCTTAGAGAACAATGCTAACAATAATAGGGGTGCCTAATCATTTGAATCTCTGTTGTTGCTTTTGTGCATTTCTATAGAATTATTAATTGTACTCTATACTTCTCGTATAGCTCTTAATAATTATCAATTCCCTTACCCATGTTTATGCAGCTCATCGCTGATAGAACTGGGATAAAAAACTAGTGTTCCTAAATTTCTGTTCAGCATATCCAGGGGCTATTTGTCATGTACTTAACGAGCTCATGTCTTAGTCCTCACATTTTCCTTTCCTTGTCTCCCTTGGGCCATCTTGACTGTGTTTTTCATTTTGCACTAGGTTGTGAGCACTTGTATTTTGGTATTATAAGCTTTTTTCCCTGTCATAACAGGATCAACTTGTAATTTAAACTCAGTTTCTGCCTTGATACCTGGCAAGGAGGAGGGTGGGGCCCATCTAAGTACCAATACCGATGGTCCAGTGAGAAGCTGAGAGCAGGGTTTGGGTCAAGGCCAGACTCCAGAGCAGGCATGAGGCAGTGGTATTCTGGAGCTGGCTTGTACTGGCTCAGGAGAGCTAACTACTGTATTTTCAACAAGTTTTCAAGGTGGTGTAAACACAGACATCATTAAATTATGTAGAATTACAATTAAATACATTAGATTCAAATTGAAGGTCAAACATCCTCAAAATGAATCCCTCCCTAATTGTTTTTTCTACATTCTACTATGCTCTTGAGGTTATTTGAATCTGCTGTATCTGTATGGTGGAAACACCGAGAGAATGGATGTTCCCATCTCTTCCTGACTCCATGGTCAGCGATGTCATGTTGCTAGATTTAAATCAACCATGGTGGGAGCCATGTGGATCAAGGTATTCTTGGGAGGAGAGAAGGAGAGCCACAGGTCCTGAGAGGTGGGAGACAGAAACTACTGAGTAGGAAGAAGTGGGACAAGCAGAGTCTTAGGATGAACCGAGATGAGGGGCAACTGTGGCTGATGGAGCAAGCAGAGAAGAGAGATCATAAATATCCCAGGAGATCCAGAGGTGTAGGAGAAAGGCTCTTTGAAAGGTTCCTGGTCCTAGGCTTGTGGGAGCACCTCCACTGGTTTTTAAGCTCAACCACCCCTTTACTAAGGAAGGATTATTATACATGGTGGAGGCAAACGCCGGTTTACAGCTGTGAGTACTTGAAACACAGAATTTGTTCTTATATTATCACTTATTAATTATTGCATTATGTTCCCTATGAATAACTGTAAACACACTTTCGCCTCACCCTGTACAGTCCGTTGCTGCATTGAATGCTACTTTGTCAAGGTACCACTTCTACTTGGTATCTTCTCTTGTATTTACTGAGAGTAATTGTGGGCTGGTAAGATTTGCAGACCCATATGATACTGGGTGGCTTATGAACAACAGAAACTTATTTCTCAAAGTTCTGGAAGCTTGAAAAGTCCAAGATCAAGGCATGAGCAGATTCAGTGTCTTGTGAGAACCTACTTCCTGGTTTCTAGATGGACAGCTAAGAGTGTCAGACAAAAAAAGCAATCTAAGAGAAGCACCCCAAGCTTGGAGCACTTGCTGCACTGGCTGAATGGCGAAGTATAGTTAGTATGTTTGGAGGAATGGGTTAGCTGCATGGCCATCCAGGCACTGGTCCCTGTGAAGTCCTCCACCTCTCAGCTAAGCTTTTGCAAATCATGGCAGCAGTGGGTTTGGTATTGTTCCTGCTGATGACGACCTGGTTATAACATCTTTATTATTTTGTATTTCACCCATGTGCCTCGACAGGCCTCTGCCTGGGTAAGGGTTCACATTTGATTATGCAATCAGAGCAACTTAATAAGGATGCCTAAATCAAAGGTCATTATCTTATTTCTCTTCTCAGATGAGCAAAGACCTGAGTATTCACACTTTTAAGAGAAATTTTGTCTAATCAATATTGCTGTCTATCACATTTTGAAAGTTGAGTCTCTGAGCTTCCCTTTCCTTATCTGCAAAATAGGATGAATACTTTTCCTTCTTCCCAGATCGTTTTGTATGGCTACATATGAAAAAAGATTGAAACTCAAATGGACTATAATGATGGAGGAACAGCCTCCATCATTATATTTTTATGGATGATGAGAGATATGAGAGCTAATTAATTTCCTCTATGTTATATTTGGATCACTTATTTATGAGCACCCATTATGTGCTTAGAAACTCAATCTGTTTGGGATCTTGGTTTTTCTGATGATCCATGTACTTAATTTTTCTTTGCAAATTTTATAACAGTTTTTTGGTTATGGATGGGGGAAGGAGGTTGAGGGTATTAAATAAAGCTGACAATGGATACTTTTAATTTTTTTTTTCTGTGGCAATATCTTTACTAATTATTCAGGGATTGTAAGGCTGCCATCCATTGCCTAACATCTCCTGGCTATTGCATGGGCCATTATATTCTGATGAGATGCACAGCTCCTGATAAATGTAAAAACACATTTATTTGGCCCAAATTAAAAAGAAATTCTTATAATATGCTTATATGAATTGGGGACCTTGGTCTGTTGGGTTTTCTGAGGTACCCCAAGTGTCTAGAACATGGCTGGCACATGGAAGACACACCATTGATATTTGTTGAGTGGAAGAATCTAGGTATTGTGACCATAAAATGAGTCACAGATTGAATCATATGGTCTGCATTTTTGTTTTGTTTTGTTATTAGTTTTATCAGTTTCAGAATAGGAACTGATAATGAATGCTGGTATTTCTTGTTATTATCAATATTACTTTGTAAATTGCTCTTCTCCACTCTTCTCTTTTTCTCAGGGCTTCTTCATCTTGGTGTTTGGAACAATCCTGGATCCAAAGGTACCATTAATTCTTCTTGTTTTTTTGTTTTTTTTTCTGCATTAACAATACTTGACCCTGAAATGCTCATTTGTAAAGCCAGCCTTTTCAGGGTCTTTCATCTCAATTATTTGTACAGACACTTGAACAGGACATCACTGCTCTTTATGATGCAAGTAATATCAGCCATCTTTCAGGCTCTTATGGGGCTAAGCATATTATGTACATTAGCTCTAATCTTTAAAACAATCTTGGGTATTCCTATTTTCAGTTTTATGGACGAGGAAACAGACTCAGAGTGATTAAGTAGCTTGCTTCAGAAACCCACTCTAACTAGTTGAAGCAGAAAGGAATTTATTAAATCTCACAATATCATCTTTGGTTTGGAGACATGGAGGTTACACACCAGGAATAGTCCCCAATTCATAACACAGAACTGCTCCACATGCAATCTTTCCCTACTTTGCTGGACACAGAAGCACAGGTCACCAAGCCAATGTCAGACTTGGATGCTGAACTAGAGTTGATGCTACTGCTGTTTCAGAGATCACCTCCATCCTGCCTGCTGAGGGCTACTGGCACCTGCTTTTTGAGTTTTCAGGTCTGATTGGCTGAGCCCAGGTCACATGGCTGCATCTTAGCTTCAAGGGAGGCTGAGAAAGTGAGTTCATGTCTTCTACCTAGAAGAGCAATGGATTGAAGGAAGGGGATTCTCCTAGTACAGAGAGTGTATATGTAGTGGGTGGTGAAAACAAATAAAACCTAAACAAATGAGCAAAACACCAAATATTTGCTTAGACTTCTAAAATTACCCTTTTCCATTGTACTATTCTATCTCTTGAAATAAGAAAAGCAAATAACCCTCTCAGATGTAGATACAAACACCTTCACTACAGAGTTTATTGTTTACTGTTTAATTAATTAATTAAGTAATTATATTGTCTATGCTATTCTACTAACAATTTAATATGCAAGGTTTGTAAAAAAAAAAAAAGGCATTTCACAATGGTCCTTTCATTTTTCTCATGAGGATAGCATAACCTGATATTCAGAGGTGAAAATTTGACTATTTGTCTATTAATATTGATATTTGTTTGTACTAGTTGCTTGTAATTGAGAAGTTTTTTAACTCTCATGAACCTCAGATTATGGGTTTTTTAAAAAATATATTTTATTGATTTTTTTACAGAGAGGAAGGGAGAGTGATAGAGAGTTAGAAACATCGATCAGCTGCCTCTTGCACACCCCCTGCTGGGATGTGCCTGCAACCAAGGTACATGCCCTTAGACCGGAATCAAACCTGGGACCCTTCAGTCTGCAGGCCGACGCTCTATCCACCGAGCCAAACCGGTTAGAGCAGATTATGTTTTTAATTAATCTAAAACCACAACTAGTATTTGTAGCCAGAGCATCAGTAACATTATTATTAGTACACCTGTATTAGGTGTTATGAGGTGTGCGAAAACCTCTAAGACATGGAAGCGTCCATCAAGAGCAAAACCTCATATCTTTAAAATTATAATGTAAAAGGTAAATACTGAAAGGTGTTATAATTAATTGACAAAAAGTTATACAGTAGTCCCCCCATATTAATGGGGAATACTTTCCAAGATCCCCAGTGGGTTTGTGAATCCCTGGATAATATCTATTTATAGTCTGTTTTTCTCCTACATGTACATATATTTTAATTTACAATAAAGTTTAATTTATAAATTAGGCATAGTAAGAGATTAACAATAATAACTAATAATAAAATAGAACAATTATAGCAATATACTATAATAAAAGTTACATAATATGACTTTTTCTTTCTTTTTTTTAAATATGTCTGTTTGGCCTCAAAGTGCATACTTTTAATCTCAATACATTCTACTTATTGAACACAAATTATTTTATTTTTCCTTATAACTATGAAAGGGAGACAGGAAGCTGATTACAGACCACAGGGCACCTGTGTTAATCTTCCAGCTCTGGAGACAGGAAGTCTGAGATCAAGGTGTTGGCAGGTTTGGTTTCTCTTGAGGACTCTCTCCTTGGTTTGCAGAGAGCTGCCTTCTTGCTGTGTCTCCACATGGTCTTTCCTCTGGCACACATCCCTGGTGTGTGTTCTTCTTATAAGGACACTGTCCTATTGGATTAGGTCCCTAACCTTATGACCTCATTTAATCTTTTTATTATTATTTTATTTTAACTACCTTATTATAGTGTACTCACTTTTTCACTTAAAGGAAACACTTTATGGCTCTCTTTGGCGTATCTGAATTACCAGCATCACTGCTCACGCCTCTTGGGGCTGTTATTAAGTAAAATACTGCTTACTTGAACACAAGCACTGTGATACTGTGACAGTCAATCTGACGACCGACATGATTAAGTGACTAACGGGTAGATAGTGTATACAGCACAGAGACACTGGACGAAAGGATGAGTCACATCCCAGGCGGATGGAGCAGAATGGCAGGAGACTTCATTACACTACTCAGAACAGCACACAATTTTAAATGAATAAATTGTTTATTTCTGGAATTTTTCATTTAATATTTTCGGACCTTGGTTGACTGTGGGTAACTGAAACTACGGAAAGCAAAACCACAGGTAAGAGGGCACTGCTGTGTATACCAGTAGTCTTTACACTTTTAGAATCAGTAAAAACCAGTGAGCACATATCCCCAGACGTGCTTATGATTCATTTACAATGTATGTATTATACACATTATGAAACATAGAATTGAAAAAAGATAAAAGAAATACTAGAGGCTCCAGTATGTCTTTACATATCACAATGGACTTTGAGTACATGGACTCCCACCCCGGGCAATGCATTTTCAGGGCAGGGTGAAGTCAGTCTGTGCTAGAGGGCTTAGGTATATATAAACTGTGAAGACAAAACTTCTACAAGGCCTTGGAAGGTGAGTAACACTCTATATGGCAAAAGGAAAGAGGGAGTAGAAATAACAAGAGAGTGCCTTGTGCAGTAGGAGAGAGTTAGAGAAAAGGACAGGATGATCTGAAGTCAGGCGACTCAACTCACGGCTGGCTCCGTCTCTTAATAGTTGACTGACTGCATGCTACATGATCTCAGAGTATTACTTTCCCAGTTGTACCTATCTTACAGGATTATTTCTTGGATAAAATGAGATGACAGGTGTGAAAAGCACTTTAACGTTATAAAACAAAATATAATTGTTATTGATCATTCTTATTTTCTTGGTTCCATAGGTCTTTGCTATGTTGTATAGAATTCCTTCCCTTTTTTCCCTTTAAACCATGGTTAGGGCCTCTAAAAATGAAGTTTAAATAGTTTAAAAAATGTGGAAAATGTTCAGCTCTTCAAGTACTCCCCCATAAATACTTCCAAAGCTAAAAATCCTCAAACTGGTGGCAAACTGTATTTCTTAGCCATTGGGTTCATGTTCAAGGCTCTGATTATAAGCCCCCTCTATTAGCTCCACTTTGCTTATGTCTCCCACCTCCCCACCTTTTCCCAGACCACTTCACCAAGTTACTAATCCTTCCATATTCCTCCAACAAGACCTGATAACACACTCTCCTGCTACAATATTAGCCAGGCCCCAAAACATTTTGATTCCTTATCATCTTTTAATTCTTAATTTTTTAATTAACTATCCAGATAAGAGAAGCCTTAAAGAATCGAGTAACCTCTGCAAAAAGGATCTCCAGAATATCAGAGGTAAAGCCTTCATGTTCATTTTCTCACCTAAAGGTTTGACCAGATAACAATGCTGGAGTTTCTGGCATATGGGGTGTTGCTAAAACTATCCTTTAATGCTCTGTGGTATGGAGTTTTTAAAAGTGCCCAGTGAAGCTATTCAAATTCTTTCTGGAGTCCTGGGACCACATCCAAAGAAATAAAACTCGACTTAAATGCATTCAGAGGAGCGTGACAAAGCATCAGGGCCAGGAGGGGCGAGCTGCACACCATACAGCAAGAGAGCAAGGGCTGAAACAGACAAATGAGAAAATATTAAAGTCTCAGGTTCCCATGACAGCCCACTTGTTCTCTATGACTCTAATTGGTTGAACCACATCCAAAGTGTGAAAATTCAGGGAAATAAATTCTGATCCTCCACAAATAACTATTTAATAGCTTGTCTATCAAGAGGGGCCACCAGCCATGGTTACTGGACTTAAAAAGTAAGGTTAGGGGCCTGTTCAGTCATTGGATGGTATATATGCCCTTTCATTTATCATCGCTTCCTATAATTTAATAACCATGTAGTATTAGTATGCAAGGTGCAACCTGGGAAAAACTGAAAAAAAAAAATGGCTTCAGGGTTGGTCCCCCAAAAGAGGGGCTTCAGGGTTGGTCCAGGGAAGATCCCCAGAAACAAGAGAAGAGGCCATAGGGAGTTTCCCACGCAAACATCGGGTGGGATCCACGTGGACCAGCATGGGCTGGTGTTGAAGGAGATGTTCAGGCACAAGGGGTGACAGGCCATTTGAGGGGTTGGGCACCCTGGGGCCCTGGGTAACAGCATTGCCCATTCCCTATAATTATTGCCTTTCCATTCCCTCTCCTTTGCTTTCCTTAGCCCTCTTCTTTTCCTTCCCTTTATTTTTCTATCCTCTTTTGCCTTATTCTTACCAAAGCTTTGACCTTATTTCCAGCCCTTGGTCTTTATACCTGGGAGATTGCTGACCTCTCTACATTCCTTTCTTTTAAAAAATAAACAACAAAGTAAAAAATATAAAATGACAACACCTGCCCCTCCAACTTCCTGCCAACCCCACCATGTTTTTCTGAGAATAAAGCAGTGGTTCTAAAGCAATAGTCCTCTAAAATAATAATAACAATAATGGTATCTATATATAAAAGCCTAAGCGACTGTTACGATCAGACGATCGGATGACCTGATGACTGGCTGGTAGCTATGACATGCATTGACCACCAGGGGACAGATGCTCAATGCAGGAGCTGCCCCCTGGTGGTCAGTGTGCTCCCACAGCCAACCTCCCAAGGTCCCTCCCTCCAGCCGCCCCCATTGCCAGCCAGACCGAGGGACCCCACCAGTGCATGAATTTGTGTACCGGTTCTCTAGTAAAATAAATAAGAACCCAGGCCACGTGGTTCAGTTGGAGTGCCATCCCATGCATCAAAAGATTGCAGATTCAATTCCCAGTCAGGGAAGATACCGAGTCTGGGCATGGGAGGCAACTGATTGATATTTCTCTCTCAAATCAATGTGTGTGTTTTTTTCTCTCTCTCTCCTTCCCTTCCTCTCTCTAAACATATCATCTGATGAGGATTAAAATAATAATAATAATAATAATAATAATAATAATAATAAAGCAATGGTACTCAACCTTAGCCAAACATCAGAATCAATCAGGAAGCTTCAAATAATGCTGCCTGGGTCCTAGTCCTGGAGGTTCTCATTGACTTGGTCTGCAGTGTAGCTTGGGTTTTGGGTGATTTTAATGTAGTCAAGGTTGAGAGGCACTCACCTAAGCCTTCCTGAAGTGTCTTAGCATCGTAAATATTTTCTTCACACCAGTACACCTGCTGTAAGTATTCCCTACTACCTCACTCTGGTCTGCCACCATGCTCTCAGGAGAGAGGCATGACTCTTCCAATCCCTTCCCATTTACCATGGCTCCTATCCTTATGTGTTTTCAGTATTGATCCATTCAGCCACCTCAAGGAAATTCTGTTCTTCAATGCTTTGGAAAAATAGTATTTTATATATATTATATAAATATATATATTATATATAATACTATTTTGTATTATTGTATATATACTGTGTGTGTGTGTGTATATATATATATATATATATATATACATATACATATATTCAATACTATTTTGTACTATATATATTGATTTCAGATAGGAAGGGAGAAGGAGAGAATCATTGATCAGCTGCCTGCTACACACCTGACACCGAGGATCTAGCCTGCAACTCAGGCATGTGCCCTGACCAGGAATGGAACCATGACTTCCTGGTTCATAGGTTGATGCTCAACCTCTAAGCCACTCGGGCTGAGAAAAATAGTCATTTTTTTAAAAGACATGTCAGGATCATATCCGAACTTTATTATCAGTTTTTTGTTTATTCTATTGTCTGAGCCAGTGGTATTCAATGCTGGTTGCACCTGAGAAATACCTAGAGAGTTTTTAAAAAATACCACTGTCCTGACCCCACCCATGGAGAGTTTAACCAGAAAGTCTCAGGGGTAGGACCTGGCCTTTTTTTTTTTTTTTTTTTTTTAATATATTTTATTGATTTTTTACAGAGAGGAAGGGAAAGAGATAGAGAGTTAGAAACATCGATGAGAGAGAATCATCAATCAGCTGCCTCCTGTACGCCCCTCACTGGGGATGTGCCCGCAACCAACGTACGTGCCCTTGACCGGAATCGAACCCGGGACCCCTCAGTCTGCAGGCTGACGCTCTATCCACTGAGCCAAACCGGCCTCGGCGGACCTGGCCTTTTTAAAAGCTCCCCAGTGATTCTAAGTGCTGCCAGGGTTAAGAACCACTGGTATATGTACTAAGTAAATTTATCCTAACCAATCGCAGCCCTTCCCTTTCTCTGACCACTAGTTTTCTGTCATTGGAAGTCAGTTTCATCAGCCTTGCTCAGAGCAAGTAGGCTTGCCTTCTGTTTTCTCCTCCCCTGCTTTGCAGACCTCTGACCCCTAGGTGGCAGTCCTCTACAGTCCAGGTTGAACTTGTGAGACCTGCCTGGAGTGTCAGCCCAGGTTCCCAACCCAGGCTAATCAATGTGCTTGTCTGGGTTCATTTAATATTTGATGTGATGAATTAGTCTATGCTCATGTGGTAATAATTCCACCAGTCAATTAATGTATTGCCTATCTTAAGCAACATATGCCTAAAACACAAGGTATTTTAGACTCAGGCCCATCACAAGGGGATACCTGTAACTTAGAGGATTTCAGCAGGTCAGCTAAGAAGAAAGGATTTAGGGGTTAGGAAATACGTTCGTGTTGATCTCTCCCTCTAGTCCACGCAACTGCCTTCTCTCATTTCCCTCCCAAACTAGAGGCTCCTTTTGGAGAAGGAACCAGGCAGGCCAAGGAGGGGGGAATCTCTCCCGCCAGCCTATTCCTGTGTTGTCAGCGGTTCGAATACAAACAAGGAGAGGGAGAAAGTGAAATGATAAAATAAATTGCTGTAGGTTACAGTTCTCCATGTGCTTTGGATATTGTGATCATTGAAAACAGAGCAATAATAACTGAAATTATACTTCTGTCTTCAACAGAACCTTTCTTCTGATTTCTCTTGTCGCCACACCAAAGGGCCAAGCTAACAAACCAGGCCACACTCCTAACTTGGGAGGTAAGTGCAAAGCAAGTGGGGTCCTATATACATGCTACACATAAGACATTTCTTTGGCGGGGGGAATCATAATTTGATTAATTCTGATTAGAAATGATTTTTGTCTTGATTGAAAGGATTGTCCTTATGCAATCTGTTCTCATCTAGCTAATGTCAGAGGTACATTCACACTTCTGGTTGTTCCTGTGAAACCACTGGGCCTGTCAGAGAATGCTCTTAAGTCAGCATGGGTATATTTAAGAGGAGAGTGAGCAGGGGTGCTGGCTCCTCACAGCTGCTCTCTCCCATCCCCCTTTTCTAGTTCCTTAGCCCCAGGACATCCTCTGTGACATCAGTAATATTCCCATGTTTCCCACTGTGGGAAATCTTTCCCCTCGTGTTAAATAATCAAGGAATTATGATACACACTATCTATGTGAGGCCTCAAGGATAATGTAGAAGCACATTTACATTTGAGGACAGTGTCTGAAAGATATAAGAGACACAGAGAGAAACACAATAAGAAAGGGAACCATGGTGGGGGGGGGGGGTAGAAATAGAGATACTAGTATTTACCAAGTGGCATGGCAACTCACTGTTGGAAGAGAACCATCTAGATACACAGACGTGTACAAAGGTTCTTCCAATCGCTGTGTTCATGGCCCTGTAGATCTAGAGAGAGAAGACCAGACAGGGAGACGGAGACACCCACACCGGGACACCCACATTCACAATCAGGGAGAGAGAGGCACTCAGATGTATCTAGAGAGAGCCCACCACTCCCACCCCACACAACCCCACAAACATCCGGGTTCCCACAGCCTCTAGTGCTGAGACCTTCTTCAATAGCCCAGCCCAGGGCCTTTTACAAAGAAAGAGATATTTCCCAGGAGGAAAGGAAGTGGTCCAGCTTAAAGAAAGACAAGGTGTTTAACTCAGCACTTGCAGGCAGTAGAACAAGCCTGTTCCCCGGATTCTAGAGGGACTTAAAGGCAAGAGCCTCTCCATCCACCAAGGAGATTCTACCTAAAGGGGGCTTATCATTCCAGAAAGAGTGAACCCACAGTACAGTTGGTGTGGGGCTTTGGGGTCTTGCTGCTTGTACATTAAAGCTGTGATTCTCTGTTCTTGACAAGGTCATACATTCCAGGAATGGCAGAAGCCCCAGGAGAAGTGTGTTTATTCCTGTCATCTGGCCTCTGGGGAGTATGAAGACAGCCTGTGGTGCTGATTGAGGAGGGTGTGACATACGGAAAGGATAGAAGGCCCCTCTGTCTACTTCTGTGCTGCTAATCGCTTCTCCCTCATCAACTGACAACACATAAATGCCATTCTGGGCATCTACAGGGAACAGAAAGACAAAGTGGGCCACAGCAGGACCTTAGTCTTGTCGGGGCCTCCGGAAGAGCACTCTGGCTCATCTTGGCAAAGGTGTCCTGGGATGTCGCCTGGCTGGATTCTGTGGGTTGCTAAGGGAGGGGCCCTCACCAACAGTTGTGCTGACACTAAGTAGGTCATTGCCAGTTCTTTGTACAAAAGGAATCCTATTGCTAGCATATTCCACTCCTCCAAATTTAAATGGGTTGCATGGTCAACCTGGCTTGGGTTTCAATGCAACATTTTTTGGCTGTGAAGCAAGTGAAATAGGTAGAGCTTTTGAACCAGAAAGATGCTCATTTTAAGTTAAAGAGACTGAAGCCTAGCACAATGGATCACAGCTAATCAAGGCTTGAGCCAGAGGCAAAAACCCAAGTCTGCAGCTTCCAGTCCTGGACTTTCTCCAAAGGCAAGGCACTGCTGAAGGACTCTGTCTACTCTGACAATATGATTAACCCTCACCAACAGCAAGTTTTTGTTTGTTTTGTTTTGTTTTGTTTTTTTAAACCTGAGATGAGAAAGGGGAAGTATCATGTTTCAAGTAGAGAGCTGCTCATTTTCTTATCTTTGTATGTAAACAAATTCATCATTCAAATCAGGTCCGCCTGATAGGAGATCAGTATTACAGATAGAAGCCCTTTAAAAAAATAAAATAAATAAATAAATAAATAAATAAATAAATAAATAAAAATGCTCCTTCATAAAATGAGTACACAGGTGGATGCATCCGAAGAAAATTAGTGGATAAAGAAAAGGGGTCAATGGGTAGCCCCTAATTATTCTACCAGAAGCCTACATTAATGATGTTACATTACAAATGAAAACACAAGACTCACTTTGTGAATGAGTGGGGTCTCTCTTCCTCTCTTTTACAAAAGATTTCCTCTCAGTAGGAAAGTTTGATAAAGTAAAATTGTAATAAAGAAGTCCATCAGAAGGTAGAAAAAATACACCAACCTGGAGAAGGAGTCATCTTTCAAGTGGCGTTGCTTATGTTGGGATGACAATTGCCCCTGTCTCAAATGAAGTCAGAAACGACATTCCCAGTATTTCTGTAGGGTCTCTTCAAGGAAAGGGTGTGGGACAGGCACAGTGCGGATTCTCAATGCACAGATTTCAGTGCAAAGAAATGTCCTTTACCCAGAGTGATTATATGGAAGTGAGGAGGGAAATCTCATGAAGCCAAATAACTATACGAATATGAATCTGGAACTTTAAAAAGGACTGGGTCCAATTGTCTCATTTTATAGATGAGAACTCTAAGCATGAGAGGGTGGGGGAAGGGAGAAGAGAGAGAGAGAGGACATTCATCCGCATTGCGCGTTGAGCAGTCACATCTAGCATGAAAGCACATTCTACTCCAATGTACTCACACCCTGCAATAGGATGGCAGGAAAAATATTCTACCTAGGGCTTATTATTAACCAAGAAAGGCCCATGGATGCTAAGAGAGAAACTCCAGAATTATTTGGGAATCCCTTGAACAAGCTGTGCACTCTCCCCTGCAGCCCACCACCCAGTCTGCTCCATCCTGAAAGATGTCAATACACTTACACAGACCAGCTTGGTTGTGGTTGACCCTGGGTGGAAACGCATTCAATGTCCTGTTCACACCTCACTGTGTGTGGTCACTGGTCAGGTGGCTCAAGGAAATGACTGGTCAGGTGGATAAGGAAAAATTGGTGCTAACGGTGTCTAAGACAGATGCATGGTGAGAATGCTTTGGCAGTTATTTAAATTTCTTAGACTTTAATTTTCTTACCTATAAATTGAGGAAACTAGAGCATACCTCACAGGGTTGTTGTAAAGGTTAGATGAATATTGTAGGTAAAGAGTAGAATAGTACTTGGCAAATAATAGTTGGCCATTAAAATGTTAGCAGTTTTCATTAAAGTACCTGTGAATTCATGCGCACACACACAAGCAAGCACACAGCTATAACCATGAGTCTGACTGAAGACACTGCCATGGGAGTTAGTCCAATGTCTTCTAAATAAAAGAGTTAAGTATTTGATTCAGCCAGTTAAGTCTGCTGAGCTTGCCATTGACTGACCCTTTCATCCAATGTTACCACGGTCATAAGATATAGTTCCTTGCCCAGGAAAGAGTATACATAATGGGTCTACTCAGGGCACCCTGCGTCTGAGTTCTGCTTCACTCTTTGCCTTTGTGAAGTCTCTCTTGATTCGTCCAATCAGAGTGCTGATTCTCCCCTCCTGGTTTCCTGTAATATTTATAATCTGTGCCATTCACTTCATGTTTAGTATTTATTGTGCTACATTGTTTAATTTCAGTATTTTTTGTGTGCATATATTTTCCAGATAAGACTGTAAACCTTTGGGGACAGGATTACTCACCTTTGTGATTTACCATGTTACTCGCTTTTGTATGTCCAAACGCAGAACAAGGCGCCGTGCACATACAATATGTTCAATAAAGTCCTTTGATTACACAACCAACGGTTTGATGATACTGAGTTTTCCAATTACCACATGGCCTGGTACTAAACCTGCAACCTCAATGAAACTGACCTATTTCCACAAGCGTCACCTCCCTGATCGTCCTTACTATAAAAGATATAATCACACTGCCTTTCACTTCCCCTGGCAATATTTAAATGGTGATTTGCATTGAATTTGGGGGTCAAGAAGATATGTAAGTAGAAGACACTAGAATAGGGATGTATGGGAATATTTGGTGATATGAAGGACAATACAAACTGGCTACCTGTCTGAAGTCAGGTTATATGACGTTTCCTGACTTTTCCTTCTGGTCTAAAGTCCCCATGGCCATGGCCCCAGGTAGAGGCTCAGTAAGAATTAGTTGGCCCCGTCACTAAAAAATAAAACAAAATTCTATTCATTGCTAAGGTAGAGATTA
Organism: Eptesicus fuscus; assembly: GCF_027574615.1. Lineage (NCBI taxonomy): Eukaryota > Metazoa > Chordata > Mammalia > Chiroptera > Vespertilionidae > Eptesicus > Eptesicus fuscus. The sequence continues at coordinate 18,188,380 of NC_072482.1, read as the reverse complement.
TTACTGATCAATTGCCTAGGCTTTTTTTTCCAAGTTCAACATCAGTACAGGCAAAAACATGATAGCCTTTAAACATTATCAACAACAGTGGCAGAACCTTGCATTGTATCCCCCGAGTTCTAATTACACCAGTGCCGTGGATGCAAACAGAGTCTGATCATCTGAGATAAAGGTGAGAAATTAAAGGACAAACAAGTGACTCATTATAATGGCTCTGCTTCAGACAAGAGAAACCTGTAATTTCTCTTAGGCGTGCTTGACGGACCCAGGTGGAGTGAATCACAGACTTACACAAGACTTGAAACCACGGCCAGTTTTACAGTTCTCATGTTGGCCTCTCACAACAGGCGGCAGGTTTGCACGGGGTCTCCTGAATTTCCCCTTCAAACCATGGAGAAGAAGGACCGCAGCCCCTGAAGGGGGACCGTGGGAGGTGCCGAGGCAGGTGCACGTGATGGTGGGGCGCGGAGGTGGGAAGCTCAGCGCCGACCTTCCTGCTGGGCTGCTGGATCTCCTGGATGCCGTGAGTACACCTGCCACGCCAGCACCTTTCTCCTGAACACAGGATTGTCTTTGCTCGTATTCCAGAACGGGGAAGAGGTGTGATTCGGGGTGGTATTTTCTGAAATGCTTGATTATGTAGGGATCTTTCCTAACTTTATAGAGAAATCGACTAGCTCAAGGTTAGAGTATTTCCTGTCTCCTTTACATGTGTTTTCCTTTAAAAAGCCATTTGTAGCCCAGTCCCGGCAGCTCAGTTGGTGTCAGGGCATCATCCCGTTTGGATCCCCAGTCAGGGCACATGCAAGAATCAGCCAACGAAAGCATAAATAAATGCAACAATAAGGCGATCTCTCTCTCTCAAATCAATGAATACAAAAATTAAATAAATAAATGAAATAAAAAGTAATTTGTTAGGCTCTAATTGCTCAGTCCTAGGAGTGAAAGTGCAAAACAACTTGCCAGGCAATTAAACTGTCTGTTCTCCCATTGCCCCCTTGCTTGACAAATTGGATGAGCAAACTAGCTTGCAATTCCCTTCCTTTAGGCTGAATGTAAACTAGATTTTTTAATAAATCTTTATTGTTGAAAATATTACATACATCCTAGATTTTTTAAATAAAGCATTCTCTAGTAGCTTTTTCTTTTAGTGGGGCGAATGAAGCTGTCTTTATATCAACTTACAAGGAAATATTTCCTACAGTTAAAAGTTGCTAAAAGGCATCCTCCTCATTTTGAGTGGCCGCTAGTGTGGCACTTGATGGTTTATGTCTCTTATACTCTGAGGTCAATTGTGGGAATGCAAATATGTTGCATCACAGGGTGCGATTTTTTTAGTGTCAGCACTCGAGTGACGCTTTGTTCATGGAGCAGAGCAATTGCTTAGTATGTCAATTTCTTTAAAATCATCTCAGCATCGACATAGTTGCTGAAACGCTGAATGCCTTCGAACCCTGAAATTATGTGATTCTTCACACTTGTCAGAATTTAAGTCCACACTGCAATTCTCAGGAAAGGTACTGAGCTACAAAGAGATTGGCTGGAAGCCATCTAAAATAGCCCAGGATGCGAAGATTCTGGTTCTAATAGTCATTTACATCTTTCTTTCCGCCAAGGCTCTTTATGAACCGGCTGCTCCAGGGTCAGGGAGGAGTGACTGCCTGCATTCTGTTATTGAGGCCAACAACTCGCTTGGCCATCTGGCTACAGAATCAGAGTTCTAATTACACTAGTGGCGTGGATGGGACATACAGTTATGAAATTAGGCTGCAGGGAATGAAGCACATACACACACCCCCAAATGTGGGTCACCTAACTCTTTCTCCAGTTAGCCTTTTCAGAAGTGGTCCTTCCCATTCATGGGACTGGCCAAGAAGTATGAGGTGAGCTGCTGCCTGGAAGGTTAGCAAGCAACGGGGAATATGCCCTCCCTGTCACCTTGGCGTGAAGTTCAATGGGAGAAGCACTTTGGGAAGGTGTCCACTTTGTTTGCAGGAATTCCCATCTAGGTCCCCTCCGGGTGTTGTTTTGCAGGAAGAGTTTTGGGAGATCAGACCTTTGGGAGGTCCTCCTTCCACCCCGACTGCAGTTACAGTTCCCAGGCTGTGCCTTTTTACATTTTCCTTTTGAGAGTCCTGATGCCAGCTCTCACTCAGCGTGTTGAGACAGGCCGGGGGCCTCCGGCTGCGTGAGTCATCTCCTACAACTCCATCCGAAAGAAGCTCCAGGACCCACGCAGACTAAGTGTATTTTTGAATTCCAACTCATTCAGAAACTCGGCTCCAAGTACAAGGAAGATGGGGCCAATAAGAGCGGCTTGCACTGCATGCTCCTGGCAGACATCACTCATCAGGCCTGGCGTTGTTGCTTGCTGCCCCTAGGCGGGACTTTACAATCCTTTTTAATATTAGGTCCAGACAAAAGGAGGTCCATAGCAGGCTGGGAGCACTTCACCTTAAATTACCACATTCCAAAATTATCTGGAGTTGCAAATATGTTTGCCTGCCCCTCTGAGATAGAACCGTTGCCCTGTGGTTTTAAAACGAACACTTTAGCCCTGGCTGGTTTGGCTCAGCGGGTAGAGCGCTGGACTGTGGACTGGAGGTTCCCTGGTTCAATTCAGGTCAAGGGCACATGCCCAGGTTGTGGGCTTAATCCCCAGTGGGGGATGTGCAGGAGGCAGCCGATCGATGATTCCCTCTCATCATTGATGTTTCTATCTCCCTTTCCCTCTCCCTTCCTCTCTGAAATCAATAAAAATATATTTTAAAATAAAAATAAAACCAACACTTTAGAAGCTGCCATCACTCCCTGTGAGGGACAGTCATTCATCCTTTCGCTTGTCCACAAATGTGTCTCTCATGTACCTTATGCTCTGCAAGGTGCAGGGGACAGAAAAACTGCCCACTGTGTTCACATCTTGACAAATGGTATCATGATTTATTTTTATGTTTTATTTTTGCCTATTCCACTAGATGCGGCTCAATTCCCCTTAGGCTCTGGGGCTAAAGTAGTAAAGTCTCTCGCTCTGTGGAACTCTTGTCATTTCGGCTTAGGGTCACAGCAGTGGTGTGGGAGGCGCCCGTTGCTGGGAATTCCCTGGGAGGAGACCTCGAGACACATTTCTTCTGGGATGATTGTATCTAGTTATATTTTCCTTTAAGTCTCTGAGGCCAGCAAATGCTATTTTCTCTCTGTTAGATCAGGGAGGCTAGCGTCCATTCAGTAGCTTAGAATGCTGTTTATTATCAAGTAAGCGTCATAAGTGGGTGGTAGTGGATAATCACACCTTGGTAAGGACGCGCAGAGAGAGGTGGGTGGTGGAAGCCGGGATGAGGAATTCGGGACATTATTTTCATAGGTCCCGAGAAGCTGTCAACCCAGGTTGCTTGTTGCTTTTATGGCTGAAATGTCATCTTTCAGACACTTTGGGAACAGGATGCGGAGTTGCCTTTATCAGGTGACTAGCCAAGAAGCCGGAGGGAACTTCTTTGTAAAGGTCAGATACCTCATTATATACAAAACTGCCACAGGGAGTCTCCGGCAGGAGTTCTTTGGCATCTTGTTTTCTCTCCCTCATTTTTATTCTCGTTTCTGAGTCTGTCTTCCCTTCCCTGGTGATCATTCCAAACTTCTGATTGCCAAGCCACTTCGTGCCCGCCTTCCCTCACCTCTCCACTCGTTTCAGAATATTTCTGACTCGTTTCACAGATTAAAGATGATCTGTCCACAGCCTCTTTCTTTCAGGATTGACTAAAGCCCACACTTACTCGCTAGTGGGCGACTGTGGGTCCAGTGTGAGTAGCTTAGGAGCTCACAGGGAACTGGCATGTGGTAGGTGCCCAAAAAATGTAAGTGGAGTCTGAGCCTGGATAGGTTAATGTGTTACACTCCAAGGTAACATTGTGTCCTCAAATAGCAGCCTTAAATTCCCCAAAGTACTTTTGATGATCAAGTAAATTTGGCAAAACCTGGGTCAGTCTTCTTACTGGAATTGCTCTCAGAGTCTTTGCTATGCATCGATGTGGATAAAGGGGCAGCAGTGATGCTGATACATGCTGTTTCCCAAACTGATCTGACCTTGGAACCCCTCAGGCCTTTGTGAGACCAGTGCTCCAGAGAAACCCACTTCAGGACACAATATGTTGGCCAAATATAATAGATACAAACTCTGTATCATTTTCCTATTAAGAGTAAAGCAGGTAAACTTACTGAATTCATAGAATATTTAAGTCAATGGGTACCAATGTCCTCAGTTAAGTTTTTCTTCCATTTTTTTTTTTAATTTAAGTTTGGTGGGTGTTACAAACTGTTGGCAAACAACTGGTGGGTCCTGGGCATAAACATGCATATTATAGCACTATCCTGCCAGGATTACTAGTTACTGTTTTTATTTTCCCCCATTGGGTATGAGGCTCTTGATTGATTGAGTGCCTGATTGATTGTTAATACCCAAAGTTTATTTTATGACTGTACATATGGGGGTCCATAAAAATATGAGACCCTAGGACCTTGATTTAAATAACCAGTGACAGTTCGACGAACAGTCTTAAGCCCAAGAGATTTGTGGAAATAGGGATTTCACAAAGATGCAGAGTTTTTGTTAAATTTAACACACTGTAGAACCAGAGGTTAATAAATGGTGTAAAGGTCATTTGAGCATAATGCACATGGAGCAATTCTGATTCTCCATGTAGGAAAGAATATCACAGTGACCCCAGTCCACTCTTCACTAGGAACAAACAAGCAGGAGAGTTTGCCTCAGTGATATTCAATTGGAAAGCTTCTTCTGATGGCATTGCCCATGTTTTGCTGATATTCTTCTGGACAATCCACACTCCTCTTGTCACAGTTAATTGAATGTATTTACATTCTTTGTCCTTGTTCTTTTCTTTCCCTCATTATTTCAAGAGACAACGTACTATATACAGGCACTGTCCTAGGTATTGGAGAGGTTCCTTATTTGTTTCTGCAGATATTTTTCAGTTTGGTATCATGCAAAACTCAAAGTTCACTTGAACCACTAAATCTTTCTCAGTGATAAATCTAAGAAAGTGTGCTTCCTCCATTCTGTTCTATAAAATATCAACCTCTGATTTTGGATTACGCTGGCTTCTTTTTAATTTTTAAGAGGTTTCCATCCTCAGAGCCCTACGCTCTGCTTGCTGTCTGCTCTGCAGAGCACTCTGGCTTTTGGCCTCAGTCATTATTCGATTCTGATGGGAGGGCTCCCATTCAACTCTTTCTGGTCGGAAAAGAAATAACCGAGTTGGGCCTAACTTGAAAACATCTACCCATCCGGCCCATGCTTGCCAATTAAACTGGGCAAAAATAAGAATGTTATAACTCCTCTTGGGTAACTTCATAAACATTTACCACCCCTCCCACACACATTTATAATAACTGAAGGAAATTTACCATGTAATTATCATACCAAATGGTATGTGGGTTACCTACAGTAGACAAATAACATGAATGATCAAGTAGCAAATTCATTAACTGAAACCCCCCAAATAGCCAAATGTACGCATTTCAAAGTTTGTGTTTCTTATGGTCATACTTATGATTTATTTTGCATATACTATATTTCTGCTAGTATATGTTGTCGCAACCTTTTGCAGTGGGGGTTCAGGTCAATGCACAAATGAAAATACTATACAAGAAATATGAATTTAGAAGGCATGGGAGGCCAGGTGGAGACCTCTCTCTTGGAAAGGCGCACTGAAACCTGGCCTTATCCGCTTTTTATTCAGTTTTAGATACACATCTTGCCCTCAGTAAAGCACGGCAAACAGGTCACAGACAGACTGTCTCTAAGGTCAATAAAGATCAGTAAAGATCAGTAAGGTTCAGTAAACATTTACTTTGAGGCTATTAGGTCAGGAAATTGCTTCAAGCCACCACTATCTCAATATAGCCCTACTAAGTCCAAGGTCCATCGGCCTTCCAAGTTCCTTGGTAAACTCTTATGACAGTATTGAGAAAGCAGTGGCTTCCCGCATACATTTTTAGTTTATGTGAATATATAAAATGCATTATTATTTCCTAATGTTCCGCAAAGAGTATAATGATCTACATAAAATGTCATGACTACTGGCCCCTGTACTTGAATCCTTTTAGGATCTGCCCACCTTGAGGCCCTAGCACTGCTTGGGGAAACATTTTTGGACTCCCTAATTCACACAACATCCCATCACATCTTAAGCCAAATGCCTGACTTTCTTCTAGCAAGATTAGCTTATGCAAAGTTCCTATGCTGGAAACTTGGAGTAAAAGTGGCCCTTCTGTGCAGCCTTAGATAGAAGGCACTATTGCTTATAAATGCCTGCCATTGGCTCTCTTTCCCCCATTTAACTGCATTTCAAACCACCATCTCCAGGTAGAGGAGAATTGCATTTATCTTCAGCATCAGTCCTATTATTTGGTCCTGAATGTAGGTATCTTTTCTCCCTGATACATGTACCCAGGCAAGGAAATTCCAACATAATTGTAAAGAATAGCAAAGAGAAAGGATCAAAATGACCACTTTAATGGGAAAAGTGAACAATTTTCAACTGGATAATGAAATAAAGTATTGTGCTAGTTGTGTGGCTCTAATTTTTTTCAGTTACATATGGATACTCATATGTACATATACATATATTTGTCTGTATACACTGAGTCACAATATAAGATCTGTTTCTTATTGTGTCATATTAAAAATTTGTGCAACCTACAGATACACAGGTGAAACACATGGATACATTTAAGACAACCTATACTGGTTTTTCAGGTACTTCTTTTTGTGATCATCAGTTAAAAATTCATCTAAATAATATTTACATTGCAAATTGCTTAGTGTGCCCATCCACCAATGAGAACTATATAAATGAGAACTTCTTTCCACCTACATTATAAGATCAAGAATTCTGCACACATATCCCAACACTTATGTAAGTCTATTATCACACTTTGCCGGTCATTCTGCCATGTTCACTTTCCTCTGCCCAGACTTGCTCTACAAGACATTAGTATAAATCAAAATACTTTCCCCTGTTCAATAGTTAGGAACTCAAAGATGATTTTAAACTCAAAGACAATTTGGCAACTTCCCTATAAGTGCCTGTGTCTCATCATCTCAGCTGAAGGCTCACTGGAGTCATGAAAACCCATCTTAGTCTTGACTCCACCCAGGAAATGTTTGACTGCAGATCAGTGAGTTTCATCTGCTGCCTGGCCACAGATTGCCTTTGGAGCCTAGAGAGATCAAAGTAAGTTCATGTCCATTTGACCATAAAGGGATTTTTCTTTTCTGAAGTCTAGGTGTCTACCAAGCCTTGTTCACTAGGTACGATATATAGATAACCTCTCTTCCCACCATCAGTTTGACTTTTCTTTGTTCCCCACTGGACACCCTTTAAGAATAAAGAGATTAATAATTCTTCTCCACACAAACCACCTGGTTGAACTCTTGGCTCCACCATTTTTCATCTGAGTGACTTTGGCTCATAGTTGTTCAAGTCTTGTGCCTTAGTTTCTCCATTGATAACATGAAACCAGTAGTAATATACTGTACCGTATGATTACATGAATTTACTGCAGCGAAAGTGCTTAGAACAGTGATTAGCAAATAAAAGTTCTTGAACATTTTATTATTAAAGAAAGTTGTGGATTAAATAAGAAATGCTGCCTTGGTGAACACATATTTTTCCTGGTACTTACATCATTCTTGCTACTGTTTGTAGACAGGTCAATAGTTAATAGACAGTCTGCTTTTTCCTGAGGTAGGTTGTTTGGTATAAATATCTCAAAGTACCCAATGGGGCCACTCAGTGGTTGGTTTTTCTGTGAAGTATTGTGCTAGTTGGGTGGCATTATCACCTTCAGCCGGCTGCACCTTCTTTCTCTATTGCAGGTGAAGATCCTAATGTGTGAAAATGAAGTCCCAGTCAACCATGATTTGCTGTTTAATGTTATTTCTGACCACAGAATGTTCTCATTATAGAGCCAAGATCCACATAAAAGTAAGTAGAATGTTCTCACTATAGATCCAAAATCCCCATGAGAAAACTGGCAGTTTATCTAGATGGCTAGTTTTATGATAAATAACATGTCATATTAAAGACATTTCCAAATGACTGCCATTTTACTCTTGCTGATAGTAGTTTTCTAGAGACAGGAAGAAAGAAAATGTGAGAGGTGGCTGGGACTTGCAACAGTATAGTTGTGAAGTGCAATAGGGTACAAAAATGTAGTAGAAAAATCACTTTCAAACCATAGAATATGTAGAGAAGCAGTGATTGAAAGAAGAAAGTACAGTCATGAGCTTCTTAATGATGGGGATATGTTCTGAGAAATGCATCATTAGGTGATTTAGGTCATTGTGGGAACACCAGACAGTGCACTTATACAAACCTAGATGGTACAGTGTATTACACACCTAGGCTACATGGTGTACCACATGGTCCGTCATTGACCAAAACATCATTAGGCAGGACATGACTGCACTATCCTGGCAGTTGGGTAGTTGAAAGATTTAGATTCAGACCTTAACTTGGTTTGATTCTTGTTAGTTACACAAGTTGCTTCACTTTTCTGAGTTTTAATTTACTTATCTATAACATGAAGGGTGTGTTCTTTTTCTTTTAGATAAACTTTATAGTTGTTTATAGCAATACAATAATTTGTGATTCCATTATTACAACCTAATGCTTACTTCTAGTATCAGCTCATTTCTTTTTTTCTCAATATACTGGTATGCTGGAGTACATTCGCTGCATTTCACAGTTACAGTTAAGATAGGCAGAGGACAGCTTAGTGCTGGAATTGCAATCTGCGTGGTCTCTCTGAATACTTAGACTTTCCAAAAGAAGGATGCAATCCACTAACCTGACCTTCAGAGCCCAGATGACCAGCGTCAAGGTTCTAGCCCTTCTTGGAGGGCACCGTGCTCACATCCACGTTTCCTTCAGCAAGTTCCTGCAGTATCAGCACATGAACCTGCTGCATTTTTCTTCCTAGTCCTGAACACATTTTCTCTTCACATCCACGTGGAGCCTCTAAGTTGAGATGAGAGAGGAGAATTCCACAGTAAAGAGGACCTTTGGGAATTTGTGTTTTACAGGATGGAGATAAACGTCAACATCCTGAAGAGAAACCCCAGACTGGAAGGATACAAGGTATGTGGCTACAGAACAGTCTTCTTCCATTTGAAGACATGGAAAGCATGTCCCCAGAACCACGAGTGTTCCAATAAAATATAAAAACCTCTAATAAGTTGTCAGTGTTTACCAATAGTGATAAATTTTCTTACAATAATACCATTATCCAAGGCATAGTCAATGAAGAAAGTTGGCAAATATTCACAGAATAGTAGATTAAGTATTCATTTAAAAACCCACAAGGAAATCCGTTTGAACTAACAAGCTAACAAGAGGCAGAAGAGGGAAAAGGACATTATTCATTCATTTCTTCATCCAAAGATATTTTTGTATTGCTTAAATGTATGTAATGCTTTGGTGCTGAGAGGTATGTTAAAGTGATGTCAGATAGATATTGTATTAGTGAGACTGGTCAGTCTTGAGAAGTGAAAGACAAGCTATGTAAGTAATTATTAGTCTTAAAATAGTGAAATCATGTGATTTTCACCCAAATAATAGGAATAAACTGGATTTTGCACATTCATGACCAAGTCTGTTTTTGGTGGCAGATAAATCTCTACTTAGATATGGAATTGAAAAAGGAAAGAGGAGAAAATTGGAGATACTTTATTGAGCATTTATAGTCGAAGTGCCGCACAAGATGCTGTCTCTCATTTAATGTTTGTAACAACACCATGGTATCATCTCCAAATTATATAAACTGAGAGGCACCCAGTTTAAATAACTGCCAAATTGATACATTGGGTAAACCCATTTGTTTCCTTTCTCTGTGAATGGAGTCATCCACAGAGCCATCCAAGACATAAATGTGGGTGTATTCTTATCTCACAGCCAAATGGTCACCACATCATATTGATGTCAACACTTTCATAGCTCTCAGCCTCATTTGCTTCTTTCCATTTCCCTGCCACCCTCCTAGGAATACTTCAACAGCTTCATATCTGGGCTCTCTGCCTCAAGTCAATCACTCTACCCAAGGGCCAAAATAAGCCTGCCACCAGGTTTTGTAAATAAAGTTTTATTGGAACCCAGCCATGCCCATTCATTTACATACTTACAGAGACTGTATAGCCCACAGTGTTGAAACTATTTACTCTCTGGTGAGTATAGTCTTATTTAGCAAATAAAAATATAGGATGTCTGGTTAAATTTAAATTTCACAAAAACAATGAGTAAGAATGCATGGGCCATATATACACTAAAACATTATTCATTGTTTATCTGAACATCTTCTGTCGATCCTCATTACTAGTATTTGTGGATTCTGTATTTGCAAATTCCCCTATTCTTTTGAAATGTATTTGTAATCTCAAAATCAATACTCACAGTCCATTCTCCATCATTCACAGAACAGCAAAAAAATTGAGTCGGCCAGGTGCATGTTCCCAGCTGAGGTGAACAAGTGGTGCTCTGCCTTCTTGTTCCAGCTCTCTTACCATACACAGTGTTGTTTGGGTGGCCTATGTAGTGCCAGGTATTTTGCTTTTTTGTTGGTGATCTTGCTGTTTAATATGGCCCCCAAGTATACAGTAGGGCAAAGTGCTGTCTAGTGTTCCTAACCGAGCTGTGATGTACCTTCTGGAGAAAATACCTGTGTTCCCTAAGCTTTGTTTATATGCTACCGTGAGTTATAGCACTTATTGTCCATGAGTTCAATGTCAGTAAATCAACTCTTTATTATATAAGATGACTTTAAATAAAACACACACATAAAACAAACATATATTGATACTGATCCTTTGAAAATTTTGTGAGCAGAAGCTCCTAGAAACCTCGTATTCCCCTAGGAACGATGGCTCAGTATTTGCTGACTCAGTGTTTATGGCAGCGACTTCATAGAAAATAACTACTGCAAATAATGAGAATCGACTGTATCTGAAAAGAAAATTAACATTTATCTGAGCATCCTGTGTTTTATTTGACATTTATACGATCCTTTACAGAACAATGTGCAGATTCCTGCTCTATTCTACTGTTAATTATTTTTCAAAAACAAATTTAATCTTATTTTCTGTAATGCCCATGTTAGCACAGCATTCAAGGTCCTTCAGGACTTGACCACTGCTTCCCTCCCCCTCCTCATCTCTGGCCACTCTCCCCTCAGATGCTCTGAGCTAGCCTTTCTGAAAGACATGTGACCCCCTTTCCACCCACTGCCTAGACATCAGCTTCACCATCTGCCTGGCAGGTCTGTCTTGTGGCTGAGGACCCAGGTCAATATCACCTCCTTTGGAAGCAACTTAAAATCCCCAGTATGAGTTTGATGCCCCCATCGAAGTGTGGAACTGTTAATTACCTCTCTCTCTCTCTCTCTCTCTCTCTCTCTCTCTCTCTCTCTCTCTTCCTTTTCAGAGAAATGCCATGGACCTTGCATCACTTCATCCAACTGCAGCCAGCCCTGTGCTCAGTCCTTTCGTGGAGAAATAGGATTTACATGTAACCAAAACAAATGGCAAAAGTCAACTGAAACATGTACAAGCCTTTCCGTGGAAACGCTCTTTCAGGTGATGCATTTGCATGTTATTGGCAACAGGAGCCAATCCCTCAGGAGGTGGTAGAGGCATTTTTAACATGTTCTATTGAGCATAAGTCTCAGGTTTGAACTAAGGAAAATCTACAGAATAGGTTTAATTTGTCTCTTCTTCCTTACCCAAACTCAGGTTCTCTCCTCACTCCCCACTCTCTCCCTCTCCCTTTCAGAATCCTTTCTTAAAAATCAGATCTGGCCTTGACTGATTTGGCTCTGAGGATAGAGCATTGGCCTGCAGACTGAAAGGTCCAGGTTCGATTCCGGTCAAGTGCATGTACCTTGGTTGTGGGCACATCCCCAGTAGGGGGTGTGCAGGAGGCAGCTGATCGATGTTTCTCTCTCATCGATGTTTCTAACTCTCTATCCCTCTCCCTTCCTCTCTGTAAAATTCAATAAAATATATATATTTTAAAATCATATCTAAAACTCATTTACATAATGGTAAATGCTTGGAGGATAAAGTTTTAGCTCTTTTTTAAAAATATATTTTTATTGATTTCAGAGAGGAAAGAGAGGGAGAGAGAGATAGAAACATCAATGATGAGAGAGAATCATTGATTGGCTGCCTCCTGCATGCCCCTGCACCCCTTCCCACTGGGGATTGAGTCTACAACCGGGCATGTGCCCTGACCAGGAATCAAAACCTGACCTCCTAGTTCATAGGTTGATGCTCAATCACTGAGCCATGCTAGTCAGGGTAAAGTTTTAGCTCTAAAGGTGGATTTGCATGTTCTGGGCTGCCTAATTAATCAACTAAATGTGTCTAGAACCAAATTCATTTTCAATTTTGTTCTAATACTTTCAATCACTTGACCAAAAAAAGGAGAAATGAGTGACCCAATAGAAATGCAGTGAAAACAAAAAAATCTGAGTTAAAATGAAAATATCCTGTTTTATGTTCTTTCATTTAAGCACCATGTACACCTACCTTCTCTCTAATCCCATAGAAGCACATGGATCTCTGCCTTTCGTAAAACTTCAACAATGACTCTATAAGGGTCATGGAGGCTCTGTCACTTAGCATAGGTGGAGGTCCTTGCAACCCTAGTGGCATTCCAAAGGGAGTTAAATGAAGTGTATTATTGCTTTGACTTATCCAAAGTCACATTCTGGGAGACTCTGGGTAAAAGTACGAGAAAAAAAGGAAATAATTTATTCTAATTAGTGAACTCAGCTTTTTGAAATTGCAATTCCACTGTGTTCCATGTTTGACTTGCCAATCTCCAACACCACCCTCGAAATTCCTCTTAATGTGACGCCTCTTAAAACATAATAATTACTGGACCAATTTTTTCTAGAATTTCTCCACATCTCTGGGGAAAACTGTTTCAGTCCTGAGTTAAAGTCTTGGTCCTCAAGAGCAAATTCCAATAGGAAAAGAGATCTTTGTGGGGATTTTGATACAATCTCCTGCCTGTGTGAGACCCCACCTTAACCTCTCTGTAACTACCAGCATCTTAACCACATTTTAGGACCCCTTGCTTCTCGTCTATTTTCTTCATGTTGATCATTTTTGTGCCTTTATCTCATTCAGTCTGATGCATGTTAGGTGTTTATTCATTTTTAATAAAACATCATTTTTTTTTTAACAGGACTTAAACAGTGCATCACGCCTTTCCATCGCAGCGCCCTCCATACCCCTGCGCATTCTTGACTTTCGTGCTCCGGAGCCCCTGCAGAGCGCAGCGCAAGGAATCCTCAGGAACTGCCCGCGGGACTACGCCTGCATAATTGACGTGGTGAAATCCTCCGAAGCCACGTCTGGAAATATCGCATTTATTGTGGAGTTACTAAAAAACATTTCTACAGAATTGTCTGATAATGTTACCCAAGAGAAAATGAAGGTAGGTATTCTCTGTTAAACACCAACCATTATCTCCCCCCAAATCTTGCACTTTAATATCAGTTTCAAATATATTTTGCAGGGGAAAAACTGTAACCATCACAGCAGATATAACAATAACAGAATTTTCACTTCAGTTTTTCACATGGATTCATTTGGGTTTATGGAAGTTGTCAAAAAGTTAGAACATCCTATATAATAAAACACTAATATGCAAATCAACCAAACAGTGGAATGACCAGTTGCTATGATGCGCACTGACCACCAGGGGATAGATGCTCAAAGCAGGAACTGCCCCCTGGTAGTCAGTGAGCTCCCACGGGGGAGTGCTGCTCAGCCAGAAGCCAGGCTCACAGCTGGCAAGTGCAGCAGCAGTGGCGGGAGCCTCTCCTGCCTCCAAGGCAGCGCTAAGGACCCCTCGGTGGACATCCCCTGAGGGGTCCTGGACTGCGAGAGGGCACAGGCAGGGCTGAGGGATTCCCCCCTCCCCCAGTGCACAAATGTCGTGCACCAGGCCTCTAGTTTTTTACATATGTTTGTTGTATAGGATTAATATTTGCAGAAAAATATCACAGAGTGATGGCAGTGAGCAAAATCGTGTCTACTCTAGTGTTTCCAAAATTTTATTCTGGAGAACATAATTGTTCTGAGAAATGTTAACTGAGCGTCTATTTCTAATAGGTAGATGCAGGAGGTGTAGGGACTCTGAATTAAAGTTAAGCAGGTTTCCTTCTTTAGACCTTTTAATGTGTGAATGAACTTTGGCACCCTTTATAGGAGTGAGGGATATAGGAATATGGTATTTCTCACACTTAAATTATTATAGAATCTATCCCCAATCTCCTTCATTAAATAATCATTAATATCATATGGGAAACTTGCGTTATAAAGACTGCAGTTTGGAAATGCTGCCCTGGGCACATAAAAAAGCAGATAAACTTTATCTGTGATACATTTTATTTTTAGCATTCTTTTGTCTTCCCTGCAGGCTTATCAGCATGAGATTCAATAAACAGGAAATTTCAAGAGAAATATGTCCAATAAGATCAGATCATTTGCCTCAAAAATTGCAGATTTTAGAAACCGACTTTGTGAAATAACGTGTGAATCCTTGGTATCATATCCACTTTTCTCCATTGCAGAGCTACAGCGAAGTGGCCAACCACATCCTCGACACAGCAGCCATTTCAAATTGGGCTTTCATTCCTGACAAGAACGCCAGCTCAGACTTGCTGCAGTCGGTGAATTTGTTTGCTCGGCAACTCCACCTCCACAACGCATCTGAGAACATTGTGGATGAACCCTTCATTCAGACGAAAGGGTTCCACATCAGCCACAACAACTCAGAGGAAAGTTTCAGATTCTCCGGGGACATGAACAATACAACAGAGGGAATCTTAGGAATGATAGAAATCCCCAAGCACGAGCTAGGGAAGCTGCCACCAAATGCCTCCCAAGCCATCACCATAGCGTTTCCCACCCTGGGCGCTGTTCTGAAAGAAGACCACTTGCCAAATGTGAGTCTTCCCAGGCCGGTAAACAGCCTGGTTCTTTCGGTGATTTTACCAGACAGATTAAAGCAAATCTTACTCACGTTTGAGAAGATCAATAAGTCCCGGAGTGCTAGGGCTCAGTGTGTTGGCTGGCATTCCAGGAAAAGGAGATGGGATGAGAAGGCGTGTGAAAAGACGTTGGATATCAAGAACAGAGTGAAATGCCGGTGTAACTACACCAATGCAGTGATGTCTTTTTCCATTCTAATGTCCCCCATATCTATAGATGACAAAATCCTGGACTACATCACCTGCATTGGGCTCAGCGTCTCCATCCTTAGCTTGGTTCTTTGTCTGCTCATTGAAGCTACGGTGTGGTCCCGGGTTGTTGTGACAGAGATATCATACATGCGCCACGTGTGCATCGTGAACATAGCCGTGTCGCTCCTGACTGCTAATGTGTGGTTCATCATATCCTCCAACTTTAGCAAAAAGGCCCAGGACCACAACTGGTGTGTGGCAATGACATTTTTTAGCCACTTTTTCTACCTCTCTCTGTTTTTCTGGATGCTCTTCAAAGCACTGCTCATCATCTATGGAATATTGGTCGTTTTTCATAGGATGATGAAGTCCCGCATGATGGCCATTGGCTTTGCCATTGGCTATGGGTTCCCACTGATCATCGCTGGCACCACAGTTGCTATCACAGTGCCAGAGAAAGGCTACATGAGACATGATGCCTGTTGGCTTAACTGGGACAATACCAAAGCCCTTTTAGCATTCGCCATCCCAGCCTTGGTCATTGTGGCCGTGAATCTTCTTGTGGTTTTGGTTGTTGCGATCAACACTCAGAGGCCCTTTATCGGCAGTTCCAAGTCTCAAGATGTGGCCATAATTAGGAGGATCAGTAAAAATGTTGCCATCCTCACCCCACTGCTGGGACTGACCTGGGGTTTTGGGATAGCCACTCTCATCAAAGGCAATTCCTTGATATTCCACATAATCTTTGCCCTGCTCAATGCTTTCCAGGTAAGTTCCAAGAGGGAGACTTACTTTATTAATTAATGTTATTAATTAATATTTCACTGACAAGATATTATTTTCTAATTTGTTATTCCAACAAAAAAATGGCTATGTTTTAAAAATATAGAGCACAAAATATTTCTTCCATTTCCCTCCATATCTTAGAGACATTTAGATGTGGCATCTCTCACCCTGTTGATTATCAAGTTGCATTGAACTGATCAGGCTGGTTGGGTGAAAATTTCCTTCCTTCTCTCCCCACTGAGCCACCTGTATCCCTCCTAAAGTTTCCGTGGCAGAAGAAGTTGACCTGCACTTATGGAGGACTAGTAGGTCAGGGATGTGTGAGGCTACACTCACGTGTCATGCCTCCAAACAAGCACAATTTTTATCCTTTCTCAAGTACTTTGAGAACTCAGTGAAATGAATCATTTTCCATGGTGTGCCATTCTCTTTGAGTGTTAACCAGTCAGGGGTTCCCATGCCTCTATCCCCTGTGATGTAATTGTAGGTTGCCATTCATAGAACTAAATCCTGCCACGTGTTACCTGATCCTAGGAAAGTCACTTCTCTCAACGTTCCATCTATAAGATAAAAAGATGGATCTAATATGATCTCTGTTGTATTTTATTCCTTAACATACTTGATTGGCATGATGATCCCTCTAAGAGCTGTTTTACTTCATCTTGGCTGCTAAGCTTACACATGTAGAAAACTGTCATTGGCCAGGCTGCTTCCCATACCTATGGGTAACAGAAAATCTGACGAGTTTATATTCTTAATTATGTTTTTAATCAGGGGTTGGCAAACTATGGCCTGCTGCCTGTTGTGAATAGTATTATTGGAACACAGCCATACTCAATCATTTACATTTTGCCCATGGCTGTTTTTGAGCTACAATGGCAAAGCTGAGGTAGTGGTAACAGAGACTGCATACCCTGAAGGCCTAACATATTTATTATCTGCTTATATTAAGCAAAAAGAAAAAAAAGTTTGACTAGTATTTAAATAATTGCATAATAAAGCAGCAAATTGTTCCTATTAACATGTCATTGCTACTATATTTAGAAATTTGGTACAAAATACATATAAAGCAAGCTTTAAAAAATGCCAAGTCAGATGAATTATATATCCTACTCGTAAGTATTTAATAACTATAGAGACTATTTGTTTCACTTGTTCCCTTGCATTACTTTAAAGAGAAACGTTGGACTTAAGCGTTATTTTGTTGTTGTGTTGTTTGTTTATTTGCTTGTGTTTTGAAATCAAAAGCTCTTACATTCACATTATATCTCCCCAACTCTGGAGGAGAGAAGGATTTCCACCAGTTACTCTGGTGACAAATGACCTCATCCTATTTTTACTTTGCTACTTAATCAAACCTCAGAATGTTCTGTGGTTTTGTTCAGATCATTTACTAGTGTTTGTCTCCTTGCTTGATAGAAAGAAAAATACTAAAACACTTGTGACTCACATTTTACAATTTTAGTCTTCTGATCAGTGGTTCTTCACCATGAAAAACCCAGATTCCCTCCACTCTCATGGCAAGATGCAGATTTTTCTTGGATGTCAACTCCCAACATTTAAAAAGATTGGCTTCCAATGATTGTGACTTTATAGGTGACCAAGTGTTTAAACTTGAGGAGACTCTGACCTTATCGGTTTCTGTAGTTTCTCTTTTATGCAGAAACTTCTTCCACCAGCCCAGAGAATTTGGTGTGAAAATAGTCTAGAATACAAGTTTCATCTTCTCAAGATACCTTCTGTTATGGTGACTTTGAGTTGCAAGATCCCATGTCATGTCTCACTGTCATCATGAGTAAGAACAGCTCACTTAATATTTGGGAAGAAAATAAACAGATTTTATAAGGTTGAAAACTCTATCCTACATCTATAGCCATTTAATAAATACCAATCATTATCATGCACTGACATGAAGGTGATCCTTTCTTTGAGGTGCATTCAAGAAAATACACACCAATGCATTTTTATCTGAATCAGTGGTAAGTGAAGTTTTGAATGTCTGATAACATCCTAGAAGGTATCTAAAAGTGTGGTATTAATATAACAGCTGGGATGTTGCCTGCAAAACTTTCCCTCATACTTCTGTTGAATTTTGCCACAGGGGTTCTTCATCTTGCTGTTTGGAACCATTATGGATCACAAGGTAATTTGAATTTGTTTCACTCATTGTAAATGATTTTCATATGGCTGAGGGAAGCAGGAGGAAGAAGCAGGTTTGATCAGAGAGCATGGTTCAGGGGAGTTGAGTTAGGGGGTGGGGTTCAGGGCATCAGCTGTGAGCGGGAAAGGAAAGAACTCTATGCTCTCATTCCCAGCACATCATCAAGTCAACAGGAGGCTATATGTGAGTACAGCTGATGAAAACAATTAAAACCATACCTATAATTTAAATCTTAATAGTAAATCTCATTACACCACACCTTAACAATTATCTAAGCTTTATTATTTGCCAACCACTGTGCTAAGCCATCTGATGCTGCTTCTGCCAGTGTGACTGGTCTCCAAGTTTCAGGGCATGAACTAGGCATTGGGGATATTG
Source organism: Eptesicus fuscus (assembly GCF_027574615.1). Classification (NCBI taxonomy): domain Eukaryota; kingdom Metazoa; phylum Chordata; class Mammalia; order Chiroptera; family Vespertilionidae; genus Eptesicus; species Eptesicus fuscus. Next base: position 18,169,788 of record NC_072482.1, on the reverse strand, counting down.
TCATTTCTTCACTGTCATTGCTTCTTCAGATAAGAGATGCTTTGAGGATGAAGATGTCTTCCCTGAAGGGGCCAACAAGAGTAGCAGAGGTAAGCCTCTCCCTTTTGGTCTCAATACTGGAAGGTCAGTGTCCTCATGCAGAGACAAATATTATAGGTCAGTGTTCATGATTTTTCAGCATAGAAAATCATTAGTTCATTCATTCATTTCTTCATTCAACAAATATTTCAGTATCCTGCTAAAGCTTGAGTGAAGCAGAATATACTAAAGAGAATTTTCCACATTGAATATATTTCAACCTGACATTTGAACCACTAAGTTGGGACAACATGGACCCAATATCATAGATACATAAAATGCTAGTGGGTGGAAATGAGAAATAAGTCAGCTTACTTATTTCATAGGTAAGGAAACCAAGGCTCAGAGTACTTGAGACTTGCCCAAAGCCACCCAACAAACCATGGGAATTAACATTCTGCTTGCTCAGGACTCTTTTAGTAAACATACTCCCTTGGATTGAAATGTATGTGTTCTTATAGATCTTGAAGATGACTTTTGTCCAAGCTACCTGTCTTTTAAGATACCAACTGAAATTGCTACCATTGCTATATTAATTAGAAAGAAGTCATTCATTCAACTAACAGTTTCTCAACAAGAACTATTTCCTTAAAAACAAACAAATAAACAAATTTCTGGACACATTAGGAATCAGCATTAATGGTTAGCTGGTATTGAGTATAACTTCTAACATAGTTCACCAATTCTATGATAAACACTCTCTTCACCTTTTAATATTTCTGAAATTGGAATGTATCTTACAATCAGTGGCATGTTATAATTAATTGGCAATTTATATTTCTTTCTTGGTGGGACATAAAAATAATGATGTAGCTTCCAAAGTTAGAGTCTGTGAAAAATGGTAAGTTAATTCTGTGTAACTGTGTCAATGTAGGTCCCTCTCTGCATGTCTTCATTTTTACATGTTTATGTCTAGGCAGGCATATACATACATATAAATATATGTGCATTCGTGTCAATGCAATTACTCATCAACATCACTGTTATTTTTGTTCCTATTTAGAATGCATCATTAAGCCCAACCAATGGATCTAAATTAATGAATCGTTGAAGATGAGATGTGAGTATTAACAACTCAAGGAGAAACTTCACCTGCAAGTGTGACAGACAACTCAGTGCCCTTGTGAGCACACTCTTCCCTACTCAGTGATGCTGGAGTGAGGTGGGAAGGAAATAGATGGACGTATCCTTCAGAGAACAGAAACTTCTTGATCGACCAGCACATAAATGGAAATATGCACATCTTCTTTAAAACCTACAGAACCAACTCCAAGCACACTTGTTTCTGTCCTCAATGAGAGGATGCTGTCATGACACCTGCACTGGTACAGGATACACCCTTGCTGTCCACAGCGCTCACACACCTAATTCCATCTTGGCAGTGAGTGGTGACCGGAACAATAGACCAATTGTCCAGAAGAAATGTCTTCATTGATTGAAATCACAAAGCAACAAGCCTGTCTCTCCATAATGAAGTTAGGGCCAGAATCATTCCTAAGGGGCCGTGGGCGGAGTTGTAGCAAATTAGCTGTCTACTCACAGCCAACCTATGAGACATTTCTACACAAGGGAAAACAAATATTAGGCATCCATGAAGGGAAGAACAAGTCACAAAATGGCAGGCTAAAGCCTGAGGGGTAATAGGGGGATGTGGGCAGGAATGATCAGTCTTGGTATGGTTTCATCTTGGAGTGTTTCATGGCTTTTCTTCATGGATATTGATGGGTCTCAGGCTTTGTTTTTAAGAGCCACCTGGCAACAGGCACGTCCTCTTTTACATTCCTTTCCATTCTGAGTCATGGCCCATATATTCAGCAATGGGGCAAGGCAAAGGCAAATCTTAGGGAACTAAAGAACCCTAAAGGGATGTCCTCTGTTACAGATTCTAAAAACCTGATGTGCTGCTGTCCAGAGAAAGGGAGGGAGAGTAAGGAGGGCTTTGTTATACACATTGACTGGCATAGGTGGGTGCTGGGAAACCAGAGGGAAACACTGGCATATTACTCTTAATTAAGCATCTTTACATTTGGGTTTTTATCTGAGCACTTTAAAAGGGAGGAGGAAGGATTTAGTAGAACTTTCCAAAGGTTAACTCTCCCCAACTCTGCCCATTTTCTAGCCCCTAGGGTTCCTCCATGATGGAATATTATTATCACATTTATTGATTAGCCATTCATTGAGAGTTAGTTCAGATGATCTGTTAAAGTTGACCTTTCCATTAAAGTCCCAGTTTGAGCTGTTAGGGAGTTCATTAGACTGTCTCAGCTGGAGGCCCTTCCTTCTGGGCATCGTATATCCAGCCATTCTAGAGAAGAGGAGCATGGTTGTGGTCTTACACCCAGCTTTTGGCTGTAGTAAAAGTTGAAAAACACACACACAAACAAACAAACAAACAAAAAAACAACAACAGTAGAAGCCAAGATCAGGAACTACACTGCTTAGTAGAACTGGGGATGTGCACAAGGCTTAGAGCCATATTAGGAGGAAGTGTAGGAAAGAGGTAGGAATGCACTAACAATTCTCCCCAAAGAAATCCACAAAATTTTTCAACGTCTATTTTTGAACCTATGAGGTGGGGGATGAATTAACAATTCCATTCTTTCTGCATATCCTCCTCTCAGGGCCCAGGACCTCATGAATTGTAATTGGGACTATGCTTTCACATCTGGATGCACGTGATATCAGTAGGGTTCAGCAACAACAGCTGGCACCGTGGCAGACCATGCTGGGGCCCAACAAGCATTAGAGGACAGGGACAGCAAATGCATACTAAGTGATTCTTCCAAGTCCAGAATGGAGAGCTGGCAGCATGAGGGAGGTCTTTCAGCAGAAATCAGAGATTGGGCCTCATCCACAGTGTTTAGAGCGGAATTACAGCTCAGTGATATGGGGTGCATGGTAAGCGCAAGGCAGAATCGCAGTCCAGGACAAGGCTAAACCACAGGGTAAAGGTCATATTTCAGACCTTAATTCAGAATAAAAAATCAAAAATTGATGGGGTTCTCAGAAGGTGAGCAGAATTCCAGTGGCAAGAAATGGGGAGGGAGGTCAGAAGTGAACTTGCAGAGAATTGTTCCCCCTGAACATGACTGGAAGCTCCTCAGATCCCAGTGACCTCAAGCCAGATTGCTCTTAGAAACATGGTTGGGACAGGAGGTGCCAGGGTCAGGAATAGACTGCAGAGGTGTGAAAACCAGGCAGTTTGCTTCAGGTGTAGATTCTAATTGGGGGGCCCCATCCTGGGAGGTGACTGGATGGAATTTTTATGATAAGGCGACAGCCACATGGAACCCTCTGCCATTCATTTAAAGGGTAGTCCTTTAATATGACTTGAACACAGCCAGTTTCATCCAGTGTGATTTCAGGGTCGAGGTTCTGTTCCTGTAAAATCTCTTCCACATATTTGCTTATGCCTGAAACTCACCTAAAAGCTTACAGAATTCTTCATTCTACCGTGAGAAATGAGACATTGAACAAATACCTGGAGAGAAGCAATGCTATTTTCTATGTAAAGTTGTAAGTTCAGAGCTGCAGAGTTATTTCAGAGACCAAGCTTAGGTAATAGAGGAGGGCAAGCAGGCGCTGAGCACTGGGTTTAAAGTTGAGGGAGAAGCATGGAGAATGCCTAAGGCACAGACCAGTAAAGCTGGGAGGCTAGCCTTTCTACTATGTGACCGCAAGGAAATCACAGAATACCCCTGTGCCTCCATCCACTCCTCTGTAAAGTGAGTCTAGTAATAGTACACGCACAGCCCAGGATGGTTTTTGGAGTTGGTGAGTTAATACATTAAAAACTGGTAGAGTAGTGCCTGGTTCAAATTAAGTGATCAATAAGCACCAGTCATTATTCTTTCTGTTAACTAGAGCTTCCACCGTTTTGCCTAGGCTTCCCCATTCCTCATGGATGCTCACTGCCCTGGACTGAGAGTTGAGTTTCAGGAGAAGGGCTGGCATGAGACGAGACTGGTCTGCTTCTTTGGGATACTTCTCTTCTTGCCTGGAGCAACACCTAAACTCTCAGCGTGTTAATGTTTGCTGAGGAAACATGGCGGTTAACATTTGGTGACTTGGCTTTAAGAAAGCTATCTACTGACCAACCTTTTGACCTACCCTTGACCTGATGGAGTCTGGCTTCTTGGTCAACCTTGACAAGATTAAGACTCAATATGCAAGCTGTTTTATAAACTCTGGAAAAGCCTGGGGCTATCGAGGCCCTGCAGGGCTTGGTCAGCTTTCCTTCCTGAGGCCTACTCTGTGCTCAGCCATCCATCCCTCTGAATAGATCCTGTGCATGTTGAGGGACCGGGTTAGATCTGGTTTCAGGGGGAAGGTTGAGGGGGAAGTGGGAGGTAAGGTGGCAAGAGAAACATTGAATCTACTTTGGAGAAAATTAAGTCATGCAGCTTTCCTAAAGATAAGGAACAGAAGAAAAATAAGAGGACTTTTTAATGTGTTTATTATTGTAGTCTATTTTAGACCTTGAATAAAATTAATTCAGCTCTTAGAACATTAGTTTCCTCATTTGTGAAACAGGAAAATTATTATTTTAGGTATTATTGTGTTTGTGTGTGTGTCTGTTTAAACCACTGTATATAAAAGAGTCTGGTTATTATTTTAGAAATAAAAATGAAAATATTTACCTTTCACGACATGCTCATGTGTGAGTTCATCCAAGGTGGACATCCCCATTGGTACCACGACATTCTTGGGTATCAACCCTGTTATCAATCTATTTGAACTCATTGCCCAGACCCACAGGAGACCCAGAAATGCAGTCCTACTGTGCACTGCTAAAGTGAGAACCTGGAAGTACTTGGCAAACAGCACTACTGTTTTTCAAAGATGCTTAGTGAAATTTCTATCACCAGTTTGATATTAAACAGCAAGCCATTCAGGTGGGCTGAAAATGGCCACGTGGGTGTGGGTAGAGCACTTGGATCAAACAGAAGTCACAAAAGCCATTTAGTCACCCCTTTTCACAAAACACATACACAAACAAGTATGTACCTCTTTGCAGGGCAACTTTCAAAACTGTTAGTACTGATAGTTTAGAAACAAGACAGGGATTGGTTTCAAATAGTAATTATTCAAGTGATAAAATTGTCCAGTCAATTGAAAATTATGCTCCTTTCATAAAATTAAAATACATCATCCATAGTGAGAGAAATCAATCTAATTTCCAGATTTATAAAATTTCCCAAGCATTAATTTATTGACCCACATTTTCTTCCTGACTACAAAACAATTTTTATTTCTTTCAATCCAAAGATCTAGCAATTCCAAAGTGTCATGCAATTCCTAGCCAAATTATTGCCTTTAGTTCAGTAGATATATTTGGTACTATAATAAGGTTAAATTAATAATTCCCTTAAGTTGATTACATTTAGTCCCCATTCTTTTTCACATTTTCCTAAGCTCCTCATCTTTTCAGTGCATATTAAGGGGAATATGGTACTGTGTTTAATCACTTCTGCAATAACAGGACATATGCATTTCCAAAAATTACCTTGTGATGCAAAATTGGCAAAAAAACAACAACAACATAGAATTTATGGGATCAATTGGATTAGAGATATAACATGCCAGGAATGAACCTTAAGCAGAAATATCTTAGCCCTTAGGAACTCAGCTGAAAGATAAATTTTCTTCTAGGAATCTTTCCTCTTGGTAATTCTCATCTTGGATACAACTCAGTGACTCAGGGGTCATACTCCCACTGAGAAATCCATGTTTCACCTGCCTTATGTGGCCAGGTGATATTTATCATCTCTTTCTGCCCTCCCACATCCAATTCATTCCATTAAGAGGTGTGGATGAAAGTTTGCATTACGAACAGAAGGGGTGGCTTTTATTTGGTGTTTGGTTTCCCAAACCAGCTCTCCAAGAGGTGACAATCTGCTCGGGGAGTGGAGAATTGGTTTCCAAAGAGATATAGGATCCTTGGGAAACAGTCAGTCAAGGAGTGGCACCATTAAAAGAGGCAACAGAGAAAAAAACTCATGTCCTGCCCCTTTCCCACAACTTCCTCTGAGAGGCTGTCTGGTAAGACTTAAGATCCTTCAGTGAAGACAGAGGGAGAAACAGCCATCTGTAAACCCAGGAGAGGGGCTTCAGAAGAGACCAGCCCTGTGGCACCTTGATCTCACACCTCCAGCCTCCAGAGTAGTGAGAACAAATTTCTGTTGTTTAAGCCACCAAGTCTGTGATATTTTGTTATGGCAGCCATTATAAACTAATACATATGCCCAGAGATTTCTTTTTTAAAAAAAGATGACTTTTTTTTTTTTAAAGAACATTCTAAAATCCACAGCAAATCTGAGAAGTTACAGAGACTTCTCATAAGCACCCTGCCTCCACACATGCACAGTCTCCCCCATTATCAACATCCCCACCAGAGTGGGACATTTGTTGCAATTGATGAACCTACATTGACACATGATCACCCAAAGTCCATAGTTTCCATTAGGGTTCACTCTTGGTGTTGTACATTCTACTGCTTTGGACAAATGTACAATGGCATGTATCATCATAGTATTATACACAGTATGAAATAATAATATAACATTATACTAATAATAGGGTAAATCTAAACTAAATATTCATGGAAGCTGACTCTTTGCAAAGAGTGTCAGAGCAGCTTGTAGAGTAGATATAGGCAAACAGATGTGGTGTCATGCTACAAAGAGGTTGCTGTGAAAATGGGTCACCCATTTCTATTCTCGAGTCAGCCTTCTTAAAGAAGCCATTTGTAGTGGCTGTTGTGATACACTCACTCCTCCAGCTGCCAAGAGTGTGGGGGCTGATGGCTCACAGCCAAATTCCTCCCAAAGAATTGCCCTCCAAGGACTGAAGGAAGCTGCCTCTCCCCAGGTCATGCCAGAGTCAGCATGCATCTAAAAATTGTGTGGTGCTGTATGTAGGCCCAGCTCCCTTGTCTACATTTGGAACATTTTTGAAGGACCACCTAAGCTCCTGAGCTTCCTGTGGGATCAACGGAGGCCTATGTGGCAAATGCATCACAGTTCAATCCTCCTCTACCCTCTCCTGCTTCTCTCTGCCCTCATGGGTGTCCCCAGGAGTACTCCCCAATAAACTTCTTGCAGGCAAATCTCCATCTCAGTCTGTTTTCTAGGGCATGTGACCCATTATACCATTCATTGTCAGCTATTGTTATGGATACACCAATGTTGTTCTTTGTTCAGAGTAAGTTAAGTAATTGACAGTCTGAATGTTCTGCATGGTGGACTAAGGGAATGTTGGTGAAAATTTTCTTAACACTTAATGATGTCTTGTGCACTATGGAAGTAAGTCTCATATATATATAGTATAGCCACAAGGCAGCCAAAGTAATCTGGTATCTAAATATTTCCAGTTACTCAACCATTATTAGAGACCTGCCAATCAATTACTTTGCAGGCTGCTAAGACTTTGTGAAGAGAAAGCATAGCCCTTGAACTTGAATGTTGCCACACAAGATGATTACCCTTTGAGACGTGATTTTTACTTGAGGGGTGAGCAACCAGTTTCTGAAGGAGTACATAGACCCATGGGGAAGCAGTCCAGCGCTTTTATTTTAGAGTGGTTATATAGTAAAGAAAAACAAATGGTTATATAGTAAAGGAAAACAAGGAAAAGCTCAGGCTCTAGAAACTGCTATGAACTCTCAGAGCACCTGAGTGCTACTAGTCATGTGACCTAAGGAAAGTAATAACCATTCTGTCCATCCACTTCCTCACTTGTCACTGTGGACCAAGAGGAAAGAAGTGGGCTGCAATCCTGAATCTCTAATTGTTTGACCTACTGTTGTCAGAAGTTTACAAAGCAGAACTCAGAGGGATGCTTCGACCATTCCTCTCTCTCACGAGATCTTTATGTGAAAACACACTCGCAGAGTGTGAGCTGGACTAGACAGTATGCCTGGGATCTGTAAGAACAGACACCTTTTGTCCTTCTGGCTTAAGGCCACATGTCCCGTTTGGTTTCTTTCCTCTCTAGTCTTGACTTTCAAAGTCCAAAATGAAATAAAATAAACATGCTTCAAATACAAGCAAATATGTCTTTTTAGATCTTGGAGCAATGGCCCAAGGTACAGGTTCCAGGTTTCCTACTTAAGCTATTACTGTGGTCAGTGGAATCACCTTTGACCCATGCTCTGCTTTAGCCCTCGCATCCCAGCCTTTGTTGTTTTGATACTTAATCGCTCAGCTCTTCCTACTTCTGAGCTAATTGCAATCAATTTGAAAAGCACACTAAGAACTTCATATGCATGGGATTTGCGGCCATCAATCTAGTTTAGGTGTGCTGAGGGTGAGACCTGAGTCCTGGGTGTCTTTTGCCAGTTGCTATTTCCTTTATCTCCTATATTGGTAGGGTCAGGCTTACTGAATATCTGTTGTGCTGCAACTAGTACTCTGTTTTCAGGTCCAACTTACAGGACCAGAGTCCTAACTCTCCCTCTGAACAGTTTCACCCTCAGAAGCCATCCCATGTCCTGGCTAGAATCCTGTTCCTTTGGTCAGCCCCTTGGGATGGATTGTCACTGCTTATTCATATTTAGGCTGCTGACCCTGTGCCATATGCTAAACCCCTTAGACAGTACTCATGGCCCAGGTCAAACACCAGGTGCCCAGCCCAGCCTTGCTTCTTCTCCTTCCCCATTGGCTTCTTCTGCTGAGGTCTCAGAATATTTCAGGAAGAACTTCTTACTTTGAACCCCCATTGTTACCATCCCACATCCTACTGTTGCTATCTAGCCCTACCACTGATGGGAGCACAGTAGAGAAGGTCTCAAAAACAACAAGTTCTCTACCTGGCCAGTGTAGCTCAGTGATTGAGCACTGTCCCATGAACTAGGTCACTATTTGATTCTCAGTCAGGGCACATTCCCAGGTTGCAGGTTCAATCCCCAGTGAGGGGTGTACAGGGGTTGGCCAATAAATGATTCTTTCTCATCATTGATATTTCTATATCTCCCTCTTCCTTCCTCTCTGAAATCAATAAATCTATACTAATAAAAGGGTAATATGCAAATTGGTCAGGACGCCCACACAGTAACAACCAAACAGCAGGCTGCATGGGGTGACCAGGCTGGCAGGGGGGTTAGTGAGGGACAACCAAACAACTGAACAGCAGGCTGCATGGGGCAACCAGGCCAGCAGGGGGCAGTGAGGGGTGACAAAACAACCAAACAGCAGGCTGCATGGGGCAACCAGGCCGGCAGGGGGGCAGTTGGGAGCAACCAGGCCAGCAGGGGGGCAGTTGGGGGGTAACCAGGCCAGCAGAGGTGCAGTAAGGGGCAGCCAGACTGGCAGGGGGGCAGTTAGGGGTGACCAGGCCAGCGGGGGGGGGGGGGCAGTTGGGCGCGACCAGGCTGGCGGGGGGAGGGGGCAGTTAGGGGTGATCAGGCAGGCAGGCAGGTGAGCAGTTAGGAGCCAGCAGTCCCAGATTATGAGAGGAATGTCCGACTGCCAGTTTAGGCCTGATCCCCAGGATCGGGTCTAAACTGGCAGCCAGACATCCCCAAGGGGTCCCAGATTGGACAGGGTGCAGGATGGACTGAGAGGACCACCCCCTCATGCACAAATTTCATTCACCGGGCCTGTAGTATATATATATATATATATATATATATATATATATATATATATATATATATATATATATATATATATGTGTGTGTGTGTGTGTGTATATATATATGTATATATATATATATATATATATATATATATATATATACAAGTTCTTCCCAAAAAGTTTTGTTAAACAGAAAAATATATATATTATCTTATCTCTTAATCAGTGTATATAGCAAGGGTCTCCAATATGTAATGGACCTACTTGGAGCTCAATGTTTTTTCTCAGCTGAGATCTTAAATTTGATCTTAAATTTCAGGATAAGCCCTGCCTTAGGCTTTAGGACTGATTTTGAACTCAATCAAAAGGAAATATAAGAAACCTTATTTGGTGTGAGCTAGATAATTCAATACCTAATTAACCTTATTTTTTTATTTTATTTTATTTTTTTATCATGTGCCTCAGCTGTAACAGCTGGCTTCCACTTTTCCCCTGGAGCCTCCACCTTTCCATATTGCACCAGCCCTGGTAACAAGACTGTGGCCTGTGTTGATAGACCTCTAATTTTAGATTCACACAAGCCTGGGTCTGCACCTTGCTCCAACCCCTCTATTTTCTCTGGGACTGATTCACAGACCGTCCCTGATCTTAGCCAATGTCTGCTCCCAGATGCCTTATACCACATTCTGCCCACTTACTCAGAAACCTTCTTACCTTCTGGGACTCCCTCTTGTCCAATACTTGCTTGAACTGCCATCTGTTTTTCTATTTCAATATTTATAAATGCATTTGTTGAGCACCTACACTGGGCTTATAATTGTCAAAATAAAAAAAAAACAAGCAAAATAAAAAAAACAACCAGTCCCTGTCTTCAAGGAACTTAACAGTTTGCCAAAGGAGAGAAATGATTAAATGGGAAATATTAGTAGCAGATAACTGTGAACAATATTATCTAAGTAAGCCCATTTTATCCTCACAGTAAGCCTATGAGGGAGATATTATTATCTCCATTTTACAGACATAAAAGTGAGGTTAAGACAGTAAGTAGCTTGGGCCAGATCACACAGACAGGAAGGTTTTGTTTAGAACACAGGTAGCCTGGCTTTGCTGTACTATTAATCCTCTCCTGTGCTATGATGGGTCTAAATACATTTAGTCCATTGACACACACACAAAATAGCATGCTGAATTTTGGTTGAAATTATCTTGACTTTACAGAGAGTTAATAGCTTTGCCAGATTGTGTCTTCTAATTCATTAACGCAGTTGATCCTCCCATGTTAGTCTTTTGATCCATGATTCTTTAAATTCTTGACATGTTTTTTTTATTTTTCTGTGTAGGAGTCTTGCATCTTTTTTCATTAAATCTATTCTTAGGTATTTAAAAAAATATTTTGGGTATTATTTTTAAAATATTAATTTCTAATTGTTTATTAATATTATCTAGAAGTAAAAAATAATCTTTGTGTATTATACCTACATCCAGCAACCTTGCTATATTTATTTATATTTCTAACAGTTCATCTGTAGTTTTTTTTCTGTGTATACATGCTAGTTATATGTAAATGAAGATAGCCCCTTCTTTTCTAATACTTGCATCTTTTATTTCTTTCTTGCCCTACTGTTCTCTTTTTAATATATTTTTATTTATTTCAGAGAGGATGTAAGTGGGAGAGATAGAAACATCAACGATGAAAGAGAATCATTGATTGGCTGCCTCCTGCGCACCTCACACTGGGAGCGAGCCCGAAACCCGGGCATGTGCCCTGACAGGAAATTGAACTGTGACCTCCTGGTTCATAGGTTACGCTCAATCACTAAGCCATGTTGGCTGGGCTTGCTTTACTGCTCTTATATCAATTTATTATCTGAATAAATTAAGGATAATTAAGGTGACATAGGATACATTTTTCTCTGAGTAATTTCACAAGTTTCTGTTGTCTTTACCATAGTAAGGCTTATTCAGCAGTAGCCCTTACGTAGCCAGAGTTAGGAGTGGCTGGCACTCAGGATTGCTATGAGTTGAATCTGTGTAGCTGTGTGAGAGCTTCTCTCTATGACTCATCTATTAGTAAGGGTTTCATTCTATTCTACATAATGCACAGAAGACTTGTTAGCACTGTTTGTATTTACTTCTTACGCACAGACAACACCTCAGAAGTGAGAGGGAAAGAGAGAGGAAGGGAGAGAGATTGCATTTGTTAAAAAGCTGTCCCAAGCTTTGTGCTGTGTTGAAGCCATAAAACTTTCAGAACCTCTTTAATATCCTCTTATACTGCTATGTGATCCATAAATTCCCTATAGGGGCTGGAGAATCAAGTCATGGTTAACTTTGGTTAAATCTAATGCTTACTTTATTCCTACACTGGAGAGGCCAATGTTACAGGGGGCTCACAAAGTAGCACCTAGCCCCCAATTCAGAGAGCACACCATCATTAATCTTAGTATATACAGTAGTCCCCCTTATCCATGGGTTTGCTTTCTATGGTTTCAGTTACCCATGATTAACTATAGTCTGAAAATATTAAACAAAAAATTCCAGAAATAACCAATTCATAAGTTTTAAAGTGCTGTTGTAGTGAAGAAAGTTCATGCCATCTTACGTGGGTGTGAATCATCCTTTTGTCCAGCATATCCATGCTATATTTGATGCTTGGAAATTAGTTTCTTAGTAGCCTTGTCTGTTATTCAATTGACTATCATGGCAGCTCAGTATGTGTGTTCAAGTAGTCCATATTTTACTTACTAATGCTCCCAAGGTGCAAGAGTAAGTGATGCTGATGATTCGGAGATGCCAAAGAGAAGCATAAGTGAAAAGATATGTGTGCATGGGAAGAAAACATAGTGTATATAGGTTTTGGTACCATCTGAAGTTTCAGGGATCCATTGGCGGTACAGGAAGTATCCTCTGCAGATAAGGGGGGACTACTGTACTTTTCTTGAGCTTATCTTTGGGCATCAAATGCTGATACCTCATCCCAAATGATAATTCTGATATTCACATTTCAGTCTTTACTTCTTACTTAGTATTAGTGGAGTAATTACGGAATACATAGGATCAAGACTTTCATGTAGTATAAGGCTGTATACTTCAGATTTTTAAGTTTGTGGGTATTATCAGGTACTCTCCAAAAAACTTTTTGACTTTGTGGCTGACATTTATTGACCAGTAGAAACATGGAAAAAATGCACATAGACATCAACATCTCTTCCCATGAAGAAGAGGGTAAACTCTATAGAAGAAAAATCAGGGCTAGTTTGTGACTGAAGATCAAAAATCAGATTTCGAACTAGTAGAAAGATTTCTCCTGTGTATCATTTTCACCTTGTATGCCAATGTTATTGCATAGTTTTGAATAACAAATTGTGACAGTGTACAGTTTGGTAGTTCTTGCTATTTATATGGATGTTTGTCTATTTTATATCTATAGCTAATAGGTATATTGCTTCAAGTTACATACTCAAATGTGTGAGAAATAATCTTTTAAAAATATTTCAACTCAGTCTTCATTTTTAGCCTTTGCTTTGTCTTAAGCAAAAAAATATATATGGTATATATCATTTATATCTTATATAAATAATATATTATTATAGTACTTTTATGTATTATATAAATAATATATAATACATTTATTATCCATGATACATGTATATATCTTACACATATTATATATCACATATTCTACATGTTATATATGTGTGTACATATATATATATTTTTTTCATTCAAAGTAAACTTATATCCTCTAGGTCAATTGCAATCAGTTCAGAATATATCCCCCTTATCCCATTCCTACTCCAATCTTGCTGAGATTGCATTAAGTTCTAAGGACTTCCACAGGAGTCATACATCAACAGAAAGGAGATGCTGAAACTTGGGCATGCCTATCACATATTGACATCTTCTGTGGACCATCAAGTCCTTGGGCACAGTTATCCCTCCATGCTGGTGTGTGCTGAGATTTCTGTGAATATATTTGGTCCTTGGCCATATGGCTTGTACCACTTTCTTTCTCCTGACTTCCAGGCCCTTTTCCCATGTGTGTAGAGAGGATTCAGCTGTCATTCCACGACTCTTTGAAGTCATGCAAAACATAGCCATTTCCACTCAATACTCCTCGACAATATATCATGAAGAATGTTTATACGTTTTTTACTTTCCAAAATTTCAGGTCAGAGTGTGAACAAAATCTTCCTTTTCTTGGACCCAAACTTATCTTCTTTTTCCTTACACTCTCTGCCAATCTGTCTAACCTGAGGATAAAGTACCTGTCTCAGACACCTTCAACATATGAAATGATCTTCCTGCTTCCTCCTCTCTCCCACAACAAGGATCCCAATCTATTCTGTGGATGGAAAAACCCATTCTGAAATTGGGAAAATATATTCTTCAAATGAGTGGCTTAAAAAGCTGTGGTACATCTACACAATGGAATACTATGCTGCTATAAAAAAGAAAGAACTCTTACCATTCGCAACAGCATGGGTGGACATGATGAATATTATGCTAAACGAAATAAGCCAGTCGGAGAAAGAGAAATATCACATGATCTCACTCATTTGTGGAAAATAACGAACATAAACTGATTAACAAAAATAGATCCAGAGACAGAGAAGCATTGAACAGACCATCAAACTTCAGAGGGAAGACAGGGGAGGGGAGGGGTGAGGGTTAAGAGATCAACCAAAGGACTTGTATGCATGCATATAAGCATAATCAATGGACACAGACACTAAGGGGATGAAGGCATGTGCTGGGGTTGGGGGTGGCTGGGGAGAGGTCAATGGGGAAAAAGGAAACATATGTAATATTATATCTAATACTTTAAACAATAAAGAATTTTTAAAAAGATTCTTCAAGTACTATTTTAAGTCTTTCTATCTTATCCACAAAATAGGTTTTTTAAAACTAAGGTGCTAGGGACATGATATTTGATTCCCTGGCAATGATTCTAACTCTAACTGATGTCCACTTCATGTCTGTAAGCTCAAATGGAATGAAGAAAAAAGTCATGAAGTTAAAAGAGTTTGTATGTTTAAAAAACATTGATTAATGCTTCACACCTATCTAAATATCCATCCATCCATCCATTTATCCATCCATCACTTTATCCACTGATCTTCTGAATTCTCCAGAAAATAATGTTGAAGATGCTGCTTGACTTGGAAATGACAGAAAAAAGTATTAAAAATTGAGGCATGTTAGAAGTTTCAGAACATATGGTAGGTAGCATTGTATAATGGCCCAGAAGATATATATGTCCTGTCCCTGAAACCTGAGTTATGTTAGTTTACCTGGCAATAGGGAATTAAGTTTGTAGGTAGATCTAAATTTGCTAACCAGCTCAGCTGAGATAGGAAGATTATCTTGGATAATCCAGGAGGGACAATGAAATCACAAGGGTTCCTATAAATGGAAGAGAGAAGTCAGAAGCAGAGATTTGAAGATGCTATGCTGCTGACTTTGGAGATGGAGGAAGGGGCTACAAGCAAAGGAATATAGGTAACCTCTAAAAGCAGGAAAAGTCAAGGGAATGTACTCTCCCTTACAGCCTCTAGGGGAAATGAAACCCTGCTGATAACTCGATTTTAATGCAGTGAGACCCATTTTGGACTTCTGACCTGCAGATTTATAAGCTAATACATTGTGTTGTTCTAAGACAATAAATTTGTAGTAATTTGTTACAGCAGTGATAGAAACAAATATAGTAGTTGTAACGATAAAGCCATAAGTAATTTACTGGCAAATTAATTTAAAACTTAGCAAACCAATAATGCAGGCAATCGATTTTAATAAATTAAACACTTAAGTGTCACCTGGTGGCTGAAATCCTATAGTGATTAATTTGCAATGACATCAGTTTATAGCTATCCAGTAAGAAGTACTATACTCCAAGCATGATACTATGTTTACTGTTTGTGATCAAATGCTTTTTAAAATGTTGAAATGATTCATTTAAATTAAAAATAATACATTGTAAAAAGAAACTCAACTTGTAAACATTCAGGAATACAACATCTTATTGCAAGGATGGGTGATAGAAAATAGGCAGCTAGTGAGACCAGGCTAGGGAGTGAAATGAATATTGTTAAGAAAAAAAAAGAGCAAGGAGCAGTGTTCATACATATATAGTATTGAATCTTTTGTGTAAGAAAAAAAAAAGCTAGAGTAAATATATGTATTTGTTTATTTAAAATTATACATCCACAGGAAGGATAAAGCAGAAAGTGGAAAATATGGTTACCAATAGCAGTAGGGCAGGATGGGGTAGGGAAATGGTTGGACTTGGTAGGCATGTGTGTTAGTTATGTCTGCTGTAACAAATGGTCACAAATTTAGTGGTTTAAAATAACACAAGTCTATTACAAGACAGTTCTGGGGTCAGAGTTCTCAAATGGGTCTCATTGAGCTAAAATCAAAATGTCAGCAGGGCTTGTATTTTTTTCTGGAGGCTCTAGGGCAGAATAGAACTCCTTGCCTTTTCCTAAGGCTGTCCACATTCCTAGACACGCTTCTTCCATTTTCAAAGTCAGCACAATGGGTTGCATCCTTTGCCCATCGGTTCACTTTGACTTTGTCTTCTATAGTCAAGCCTCCCTGTTCTTCACTCTTCTAACTCCCTTTTCTACTTTTAAGGAAACGTGTGATTGTATTGGGCCCATCCAGATAATACAAGATAATCTGTCCATATCAAAATCCTTAATCACATTGGCAATGTCCCTTTCCTCATGTAAGACAGCATATTCACAGGTTCTGGGGACTCTGATATGCACACCTTTTGGTGTGTGTGTGGGAGGTATAGGTGAGCACGTTTCTGCTTCTCAGAGTATACAAATGATATTATAATGTTTTAACTTTGCAAATATGTAAGTGTTTTCCATATTAAAAACACACACACACACAAAAGTAAAATGTAAACATGAAAAGAATATGTACCAGGTACATTTTTCATGATACAATCTGCCCTTGTATCTAATCTTCAATAAAATATAGGAGGTGGTGTTATCATGTACTGGTAACTGAATACCTTTGCTATTTAATAATTTACTAAAATTATAAAGCCAGTTGATGGCAGAATTGTGATTCAAACTCAAGTTTTCATGACTTTAGAATATTTCTCAAGGTTATTAAATTCAACTAGCATTTAAAACCCAAACTAATGATCTTTCTGTTTTCATTGCTGCCCATGGTCAGTTGTAATTATCATACAAGTCTTTCTTCTCTTCAATCTCTTGTTTATATTAAGAGAATAGTAAAATCTCCATCACTGACAAATTAGGAAGTGTCCTTTTCATAATCTTTTAGAAGTGTTAGTATGAGTTGCACATGTAAAGCTCTCATAGCTGTGATCTGGTAACCAGGGATCAATCTGGCTTTAGATAATAGCAGCTCTGGTAGCAGGTGGAAAGCAAGAGTCAATGACATAGAGCTGATGGGTGGTCAGCATCAATGGTGAGAGTCTGTGAAAGTTCCTTACTGGCTGCTTCAGTTTTCTCAGAGAAATAAAAAGACCAGAGTGGGGGAGTGAGAATGAGGGAGAAGATGTGGGAATTGTGGAGGAGAGAAGGTGTCATTTTGGAGAGTGGGGTATCCTTTGACTTCTGGGCAACATAAAGGAGCCACTTCAAAATGAGGATGTAGACAGAGAAGTCCGTGAATTGGCTTTAACCTAATTATGGTTTGCCAAACATGTAGGAACAAGTGAGAAAAGGATGAGAGAGTAAAGGGTGAATGACAAGGATTGGATTTCAGTCTGATAAGGAGGGCAGTGAGACCATCAAGAAGGTGAGGAACAGTAAAGAGGCTGAGAATGAAGAATCAATGATTGTAGATGTCAGCAGGGTAGAAAGATCTTTGGTTCAAGGCACTAGAGAGCAAAGTGTGGGATGCACATGCCTGAGGTTATGAGGGAGTGCAGCTCTGTAAACAATGGGAATGGTTGAGGGCTAAGGCTCTGACCAGAGGAGTAGCTCAGGAAATGGAATTCTCAACTACCAGTGTGCTGAAATTACTGAGGATTAGGACCAAAGTGAATGAGTAGCAGTGAACCAGAGTCCCCTTGGGAAATGAGGAGGAATGACTTGGGGTCAATAGATGACAGTTACAAGGTGGTTCAGAATTAAGGGGAGGAAAAAATGGCCTGAAAGCAGCATGGAGGGTGGGTGGGTGGGGGGCAAGGAAGACACTAACTCCCTTCCAGGTCCAGGGGAAATGACCACAACTAGAAATAGATGCAGGATACACAATGTCCCCCTGAGGACTAGGTTTCTCTTGGAACAGTGAGGGAACATTTGAAAAAGAGGATGAGAATAGAGGGGCTGTCCTCTATGACTTGCTGTGAATCTGGACAGCACAGGGCAACAATCTCGGGATCTGGGAGGAGGTAGAAGGCATGAACAGAACTGAGGATATGGACAGACTATGAAACTACAGTATGAGAGCTGAGGGATGACCTGAGGTTTGGGGCTTTTGAGGAAATTCTAATAATTGGGGATAAAGTGAATGTAACCAAGGGAGGGCATGCAGGGAAGGTTTTGAGTAGAGGGTTGGATAGGGTGGGTTTCTGGAGCCCCATCTCTATCCTCCATGGTGGGGGTAAGCGGTAGAAGGAGACTTGTTCTTAGACAAAGTATGTCAGCTCTCCCTTTCTCTACTGAGGGGGTGGTATTACCAGAAGAGAGTCTATCTGTCTGACCCCCTTTCAAATATCCTGGAAGATTTCTGTAGATGCAAGTGCAATGTCAATCGCACATCTCTTCACCCATAACAATAAGGGTTGAAAGTTTCATCTTGTTTCTACAAAAATAGAGTCTGAATTTCAAAGAGCAATGGGCCAGGAAACAGAGTTAAGTTCCCTTAAAGAGAGGAAAAACCTAACTGAGAGTACCTGCAAAAGTGATGAAAGTTTACATCACGGTCATAGGAAGCATTCAGAGGCACTGAGAACAATAGAATTCTTAGTTCTTTCTCATCGATTGATAGTGGGTGTCTGCTCCTCGCCTAGCACTGTGCAGGGTGCTGCAGAGCGTACAACAAAGGAGTGAAGCACAGTCTGCCCTTGAGGTGACTCAGTTAGAAAACAATGGAAAGCATTATATATACAGCCAGTGCTGTTCTGAGGACACAAGCCATACAATGAAAATTGTTGGCATTTATCTTCATTATTTATCTAGAGTTTGACTTTCATGAAGTATCAGCAAAGCAACAGCAAAAACAAAAACAAAAACAGAGATTGATTTCTGTTTCTTTATATTGTATTCCTGTAGGCATTTTGAAAATTTAAATTTATTACTAGAGGCCCGGTGCATAAAATTCATGCATGCGGGGGGGGGGGGCCCTCAGCGCAGCCTGCACCCTCTCTAATCTGAGACCCCTCGGGGGATGTCCGACTGCTGCTTTAGGCCTGACCACCGGGATCAGGCCTAAACCAGCAGTCGGACATCCCTCTCACAATCTGGGACTGCAGGCTCCTAACTGCTCACCTGCCTGCTGGCCTAATTGCCCCTCAGTGCCTCTGCGTGCCAGCCTGGTCACCCTTAACTGCCCCCCTGCCAGCCTGGTCACCCCTTACTGCCCCCCCTGCCAGCCTGATTGCCCCCAATTGCCCCCCCTGCTGGCTTGGTTGCCCCATGCAGCCTGCTTGTTCAGTTGTTTGGTCGTCCGTCACTAACCTCCCTGCTGGCCTGGTCGTAGGCAGCCATCCTGTGAGGGTGTGATGGTCATTTTGCATATTACCTCTTTATTATATAGGATTATGCAAATTACATATAAACTACAGCCAGAAATGCTAATGTACCACAAATCAAGATTTTTCTGTATTCTTAAGATGAAAATATTAAGAACTGAGTATCTTTATTTTATATTTCCATCTGATCATCACAAATAGCTAAAAAGTGGTAGATCAGGAATTTCAATTAATTGATTTCTAAGTTCATATTGCCTATTTTGTCTCTCCTGTGATTATTTTTTCTCATCCATCTCGATCTTGCCCTGTACCATTATCTCTCTTGATATCAATTATATTGCTGAATCACTGTCAAATATAGGGACTCATATGAGGGGGTCATCTAGAAACCTTTGTCCTATTTTAAGAACAAATTAAAACTTGCTTCAGTTGATGGTGTCTAACTCTTTAACTTAGAAGAGAGAAAATATTAATAGGACTCAACCCTGCCTATTTAACAGGTTGAGTTGGTCTGTGATGTCCGCGGGGATGCTTGAAGACAAGCTGATTAGCACTGAGATGTGTGGAAGCAGGATCAATAGTTTTCAGTCACTGAGGAAGATTACCAGAAATCAGGGGAGCTGGACCAGGGGCCATGCAGCTCCCAGCCAGGCCTGTCAAGCACTTGGCAGGTGATTGAGAACGTCTAATTGTGGCTGATGATGAGTCACTTTATACTATTGGCACACCTTCTTTCTCCTTGTTCCATTTTAGAAACAGTATAACTGGCCCAGCCAGAAACTGCCTAATTTAAACCCCGACTCTCATCTGTGTGGATCAAAATGACTCAGAAAGTGCAAACACAATATTCTCGAGAAGGCAGTGTCTGTTTCATTTTTCTCATAGCGTCTCTTCTCAGAACTGAGCCTACGTGTGCAGAAGAGACACAAGTACTCGAGCACTGAATTTGGGTGGCAAGGGGAAGAAGAAAGTCCCACAGGACAAGAAATCAGATCTTACATGTTTCTCTTACATGAGCATACAGGGCACGCTGCTTTAAAATGGATGGTCAAAGTTTTAATTATACAAAACACAGAGTATTCATTCTTTTAAAAGAAGAGAGAATCGGTGCCTTTTTAGTATAATTAAAACATTGATAGTAAACAGAAATAGAGGGTGTAGATATGTGTACAGGCATACCTTGGTGATATTGTGGGTTGGGTTTGAGACCACTGCAATAAAACAAATATCACAATAAAATGAGTCACATGGATTTTTTTTTGTTTCCCAAAGCACATAAAGGTTATGTTTACACTATACTGTAGTCTGTTAAGTGTGCAATGGCCTGTCTAAAATAACTGTACATACCTTAATTAAAAAATACTTTATTGCTAAAAAATGCTGTCATTGGAGCTTTCAGAAAATGATGACAGACTTGCTCAGCACAGGGTTGCTACACAGCTTCAATTGTTAAAGCTGAAGTTCAATAGCCCTGACTAGTGTGGCTCAGTTGGTTGGGCATTGTCCTGTGCATGGAAAGGCTTCCCATTAAATTCCAGGCCAGGGCTCACACCTGGATTTTGGACTCAATCCCTAGTAGGGGCCATGCAGGAGGTAGCCAATCGATGTTATACTCTCACATCTATGTTTCTCTCTCTCCCTCTACCTTCCTCTCTATATATAAATCATTAAACTATTAAAAAAAACTGAAGTTCAATAAAGAAAAGCACAATAAAATGAGGTATGTTACACACACACACACACACACACACACACACACACACTTTAATCCTCTATTTTCAGCTCCTATATGCTACCTATCCCCTACTCTCTGGGTCTCAACCATCCCCAGTGTCCAATGGCGTTAGTAATTCTTGATGAAATGAGTAAGACTAATCTACTGTTTATGGCTAAGATTCACTTTGTTCTATTATTATTTATTTAACTAGAGTCTCGGTGCACAAAATTTGTGCACTCAGTTGGGGGGGTCCCTCAGCCTGGCCTGCACCCTCTCGCAGTCTGGGAGCCCTCAGAGGATGTCGGACTCCTGGCTTAGGCCTGCTCCCCGGGCCTAAGCTGACAGTCGGACATCCTTAGCGCTAGCGCAGAGGCGGGAGAGGCTCCTGCCACTGCCACTGCACTTGCCAGCCATGAGCCTGGCTTCTGACTGAGCGGCGCTACCCCTGTGGGAGTGCACTGACCACCAGGGGGCAGCTCCTTCATTGAGCATCTGCCCCCTGGTGGTCAGTGCACATCATAGTGACCAGTCGTTCTGCCGTTTGGTCGATTTGCATATTAGCCTTTTATTATATAGGATTACCACAGCCTAGATTCTAAAAAGAAGACTCCAGAACTCATAAAAGCATGACATATGGCTGAAACCGGTTTGGCTCAGTGGATAGAGCATCGGCCTGCGGACTCAAGGGTCCCAGGTTTGATTCCGGTCAAGGGCATGTACCTTGGTTGCGGGCACATCCCCAGTAGGGGGTGTGCAGGAGGCAGCTGATCGATGTTTCTCTCTCATCGATGTTTCTAACTCTCTATCCCTCTCTCTTCCTCTCTGTAAAAAATCAATAAAATATATTTTAAAAAAAAAGCATGACATATGATGTGAAGAGCAGGTGACACTGAGCAATTAGACAATTCACAAGACACCATTTATTCCAGCATCCAACAAACATTGATATTTACAGTAACAGCCTTGGATCACCTAGAATGCGATAGCGAACATTTATTTTTTATAGTAAAATTCAGTTTTGAAGCTGCTTTGATATATATCATATATATGATATATATTATTTCATTTGATGGCCCCAAACACCTGTGTGATAACTATAGTATAAATTTTGGGCTCAAGTGATGTGCTTAATATCAAGTGATCCCATAAATCATGTATGTTGACTCCTAATGTAATGATGGGGTAAAAATATATAATGCACCATCCAAAAACTTTGAGCATAGAAGTCTTGAAATCTTTAAAATAGTGAGGATATAAGTAAATTACTTTAAATCCACAATAGTTACATATGTGAAACATATAATTTTCCTGGTTAATTTTAGTTTAAATATAGGTTGTAATTTCTAATGTGCAGATAATTATTTCTCAATTCCTTTTTTAATTTATTTTATTTGTAACACTAGTAGCCCATTTGCAGGAAGAATCCTGCAAGCGGCCGCTGCTGCCGCGTGTACTGCCGCTGCTGTCCGGCGTTGCGGCCACCGCGCCTGCACCCGTGCACCGCTGCCGCCTGCCCCGCTCCACCCCACCCCGCCCCGCCTGGGCTTTCCCTCTGGCAGCCACCTTGCTTTCTGCTTTTCCTCCCTCTTCCTTCTAAGTTGTCTTCAGTCTTCACTCCTCCCTCCCTCAGCATATGCAAATTAACAGCCATCTTTGTTGGGTAATTTGCATACTCACCCTGATTGGCTTGTGGGCGTGGCTTTGGCATAGCGAAGGTGCGGTCAATTTGCATATTACTATTTTATTAGGTAGGATTAGGTTGTTTAAGACCTTTCTTTTTTCTTAAGATAGGTATTTATGGCTATAAATTTTCCTCGGAGAACTGCTTTTGCTGCATCCTGTTTGCAGTTTACTACTGTTTGCTATAGTCCTATGGGACTTGTAATGCATGCCCTGTTGGCTATCAGAGTTGGTTGATTTGGGGGTCTGGCCCTCAGGCGGCAGTTGTGTAAGTTGGGGCACTAGATGTGTGGGCAAGCTCCTTCTGGAGAGATACCGGCAATTTAATTTTACTGTTGGAGCAAATAGTAGGGAGAAGATAGTGAGAGTGACAACTAGCTCCCCCACACTTTGGGAAGGATCACAGCCAGCCCCTAGATGTTTGCTAATTAGAAGTTAGGCCTTCAGGCAGCCCCTAGTAAACTATGCAAACTTCTCTCAGGGAAACACTGGGAGGCTGGTATTTTTGCCTGCACTCTCTGTGCTCAGCCTCCAGAGGCATAGATTCTGCAAGTGCTTGGACATGAGCCCAGCAAGAACTGCTGATTTGTTTATTGCAGTCCTATTGTCTCATAAATGCAGCCCTATTGGACATCAGAGCCAGGCAATCCAAAGGCCCATCCTTCGGGCAGCAGCTGAAAACACTGGGGGGTTAGGCTTGTGTACAACTGCTTTCCAGAGATATTTTGGTGACCTAGTCTTATTGTTGGAGTGAACGTCTTTGATTCTTTTAATTTAGCTGTTTCCTGTTATATGTTAGAGGTCCCTTTTTCATTAGTAATCTGTTTCCATATTGAATTGTGGTGTAGGTTATTAATATAGTGTTACAATTATTTTTACTTATTGTAAAAGTAATGCATGTTTATCATAGAAAAATTGAGAAGTAAATATATTTGTTTGCAAAATAAAAATTACTGAGGATACTCGTTCCCTACATTTTATTGTGTTTTCATTGATTTTATTTTCTTCCTATCCAGACATGTTTTAAGAATGTAACAAGGATGTACTACACATATAAATTGTGTATTATTTTTCTTATTATTCCATAATAATTTTTCTATTTCATTAAAATTTCTTTGAATATATTTTAAATTTCTCTATAATGTCTCATATATAATGTATATGCTACATAATTTATTTAGCCACACCCATATCATTGGACTATTTTCAATTATTTTGTAAATATCAATAGTACCAGGATGAGTATTGTCTAAATTTGCGAAAGAGTCCTAGAAATGGTATGACTGGGTCCAATTATGCAAACATTTTCAGTGTGTGGACATACATTTCCAATTGTTTTCCAAAGAACTTCACCCCTAGCTGTGCAGTGTGCCATACTACCCAATGTGCAATTATTTGAGTGGAATTAGTGTTGAAAGATGTATTATTACTGCAGAAACAAGTTTTCACAAATTTGGTTGTCACATAGTTTGGATATCAGAGGTCCTAAAAAGTTAAGGTGTTAGCAGGGCCACATTTCTTCTGGATGCAATTTCATCTTTACCTTTTTTGGCATCTATAGGCTGCCTTCATTCCTTGGCTGCTGGCCCCTTCATTCATCTTCAAAGCTGTCACATAGCATCTTCAAATCTTTCTCTCTTTGATTCCTGCTTCTATCTTCACAGCTCCCTCTCTCTCTTTGATGCTCCCGCTTTTCCCTTCTAAGAAGACTTGTGATTATATTTGTTCCATCTGGATAATCCAGGACTCTTTCCTTCTCAAAAGCCTTAACTTAATGACATCTGCAAAGTCTTTGTTGCCATGTATGGCAGCATATTCACAGGTTCTTGAGATTAGAACACCAGCATTCTTGGGAAGCTATTATTCAGCCTACCACTGACATAATTTGACTTTCTATTCTAACACAGAGTTTGTAGAAAAACTGCTAATAAGAGTACTGATTTTCTTGTCCTGCTAATTAAAAACATATTTCATCAGGATTTTTGCATGGTGGAAGACATGAAGTAGAGTGGAATATGCTATTGATTGAGACCCTACTGAGGAACCAGAGATTCAGAGGAGGCTGCGGGGGGAGAGGGGGAATCATGAAATATCTCAAGAAGTTGGATGGTCTGTCTGACTTCTAAGCTCATTACCTTTTGTTGCTGTTTATTTGTTTTTAGTTATATTATCTTCAATTAAAAAAACACGAATGCTATGTTTATCAAATGATTATGTTGTACATCTTAAACATATATAATGTTACTAGAGGCCTGGTGCACAAAATTCGTGCACTTGGAGGGGGTCCTTCAACCTGGCCTGTGCCCTTTCACAGTCCGGGAGCCCTGGGGGAATGTCCGACTGACGGCTTAGTGGGCCTAAGCCATCAATTGGACATCCTTAGCATTGCCACAGAGGCAGGAGAGGCTCCCACCACTGTCGCTTTGCTTGCCAGCCATGAGCCCGGCTTCTGGCTGAGCAGCACTTCCCCTGTAGGAGCATACTGACCACCAGGGGGCAGCTCCTGAGTTGAGTGTCTGGCCCCTGGTGGTCAGCACGCATCATAGTGACCAGTCATTCCACCATTCGGTCATTTTCATATTAGCCTTTTATTATGTAGGATATGTTGTAGATGTGGCCCCCTAGAACCATAAGAAATACAAAAAATTCACTGTTAACTCATTCTCGATTGCCCCCACTTAAAATCAAATTGCGCCCCCTGTGGGGCATGTGCTGCACCTTGGGAACCATTGGGCTTGACACTTTTCCTCTCTGAGCTTCATTTCTGCATACATATGCATATACCATGGGAATTGTAATCTCTTCTACACCTACCTTATTGGGTTGTCATGAGGAGGTTCTGAGCTAATAAACCTAGAAATGTTTCATCAAGTAAGTGATGTCTAAATGGGGAGGGATTGTTATTTTTAAGCCCACAGGTACCCTCGCAGGTAGCAGGTGCTGATTAGGGGAGGGGGGCATGATTGTTTCCCAGGACTGTAGCTATGGAAGCTTTGCAGAGGGTTCCACAGGCCTCAGAGGGGTGCGCTCTGGCCAGTAGCCCTGTAGCAGTGGTTGTTCCTGGAGGCGCTGGTGGGGGGTAGGGCATTAGAGGGGCGCTAGGGGGGCAGTGAGGCCGAAGGGGGAGTAACTGTCAAACCTTCATGCTTGGCGCCATTCTTTAAATTGTATGTGGCTATTTTGCAGTTGTACCTGCTCAGGGTGGAGCTCCAATCTCCTGGATCGGGGTGGGGGCTGGGCCAGGGCAGAGCCAGGCAGGCTAGGAGGGCAGGTTTAGCCGCACCCCCAGCGAGGTTCAGTGAGCTTCCTCTGTGGAGATGGCACTGCTGCTGTGGGGGGAAGGGTCTGACCCTGGGGGGCCACTCAGGCCTGCCTCCACCCAGGTCTGGAGTTGTAGGGAGGAGAGGCATGCCTGGCCCCAGTGGAGGGGGCCCAGCAGTGGCAGGCCGAAAACCCTGGGGGGGGGGTGCTGACGGGTGGCCGCTGGTGTGCTATTGTTGTGGGCACCCTTGGTGGGAGTGGCGGGGGAAGAGATTGGGAGTCGGAGGTGCGGGCTGCAGCTACCCCTGAGGCTGGGTCTTCTCCCCATCTGGTCAGCCTCCCCGTCCCCCTGGGTGTGCGGGGGTTGGGATAGGATGATCGTGCAGGGGGATTGGAAGAGCTCCCCTTGGCTGCTTGCTCTTCCTTCTTTGCAGTCCGGGCTCCTGTCAGGCACTCTCCTCAGACCCCCGGGAACTTGGCTCTGGCCGCCCATCCCCTGCTGCCGCACACACCCTCCTGCTGGTCTGTCAATAAGCAAATTGGTCGATATTGGGACACCGCAACGGACAATTAGCATATGATCTCTTTATATGTATAGATATATCAATTAGCCTATCTAATAAAAGAATAATATGCAAATTGACCATAACTCTGCTACACCCACAAGCCACGCCCACCAGCCAATCAGGAGCAAGTATGCAAATCAACCCAACCAAGATGGCTGTGGCCATGGAGAGAGCATGAGGGTTCGGGTTCCTTGGCTATAGAGGAAGCCAAGCTTTCCACCTGCTCTGGCCTGCCTTGGCCTCCACTTAAGGGTACAAAGTTTCAATTATAGAAGAGAAATAAATCCCAACAAAAATGGCAGCAGCCACAGAGCTGGAGAGAGCAGGAGGCTTGGGTTTCCCCTGGCAATGGAGGAATCCAAGCTCCCGCAGCCCTGGCCTGCCTTGGCCTCCGCTACAAAGTTTCAATTATAGATGATAAATAAATCCCAGATACCAGGGCCTCCGCTTGGGTCGCCAGGGAGCGTGGCCAGACTGAAAACCACCACAGGCCCCTTGCCCAGGCTGCCCCATGCCCCAAGGGAACCCCCACCCTGATCTGGAACACCTTTCAGGGCAAACCAGCCAGCCCCCGCCCATGCACCAGGCCTCTATCCTATCTAATCCTAGCTAATCTAATCTAATAATAGACAAATATGCAAATTGACCGCACCTTCGCTACACATAAGCCACGCCCACCAACCAAGCCACGCCCACCGACCAATCAGGACGAGTATGCAAATTGCCCCAACAAAGATGGCGGCTAATTTGCATATCAAGACAGCGTCCAAAGAAGTCAAGAGATGCAGAAGGGAGTAAAGCTTCGAAGAAGCAAGCAAGCCGGGGCGGGGGCGGGGGGGTGGAATAAGGGCCGGGCGGAGGTGGGGCCGGGGGCGAAGGGAAATGCGGGTGGGCTGGAGGAGAAGGTGAGGCGGGGGACAAGGGCAGGGTGGAGGCGGGGCCGGGGCCGAAGGGAAACGCGGGTGGGCTGGAGGAGAAGGCGGGGCGGGGGACAAGGGCGGGGTGGAGGCGGGGCAGGGGAGAAGGGCGGAGCGGAGGCGGGGCGGGGGACAAGGGCGGAGCGGAGGCGGGGCCGGGGCCGAAGGGAAACACGGGCGGGCTGGAGAAGGTGAGGCGGGTGATAAAGGTGGAGCGGAGGCAGGGCCGGGGGCGAAGGGAAACGCGGGCGGGCTGGAAGAGAAGGTGAGGCGGGGGACAAGGGCAGGGCAGAGGCGGGGCCGGGGCCGGGGCTGAAGGGAAACGAGGGCGGGCTGGAGGAGAAGGTGAGGCAGGTGAACAAGGGAGGAATGGAGGCGGGGTAGAGTGCAGCAGGAAATCCTATTGCAGGATTTTTCCTGCAACGGGAAAGCTAGTAAAAAATAATATGCAAATTGACCATCATTCCAACACACAGATGGCTGCCCCCATGTGGTCAAAGATGACTGCCCCCATGTGGACACAAGATGGCCACCACAAGATGGCCAGCAGGGGAGGGCAATTGGGAGGGACCAGGCCTGCAAGGGAGGGCAGTTGGGGGTGAACAAGCCTGCAGGGGAGGGCAGTTAGGGGTGACCAGGCCTTCAGGGGAGAGCAGTTAGGGGTGACCAGGCCTGCAGGGGAGGGTAGTTAGGGACAAACAGGTTGGCAGGGGAGCAATTAGGCATCAATCAAGCTGGCAGGGGAGTGGTTAGGGGGCAATCAGGAAGGCAGGCAGGTAAGCAGTTGGGAGCCAGCAGTTCTGGATTGTGAGAGGGATGTCTGACTGCCCATTTAGGCCCGATCCTACTGGAATCAGGCCTAAATGGGCAGTCAGACATCCTTCGACGGGTCCCAGATTGGAAAGGGTGCAGGCTGGGCTGAGGGACACACACCCCCATGCACGAATTTCATGCACCGGTCCTCTAGTATCTCAATAAAGGTGAAAAAACCTTGATTGATATTAATACAAAAACCTTTAATAATATTAATACCAAAAGATATAGCAACCTTCTGGCTTTAAAGAGTCAGTTGCTAATTCTAAATATCACTACTATTCTGAAAGTAGCCTATTTCCATGTCAGTAATAGAGGCACAGTATAGGAACAATTGTGGGAAGGTGTCCAGGCCTGTAGTTTCCCTGCAGTAGGGTGGCTGCAGGTAACCATATATATTTTGGCCCATTTATGTTTAGAAATAAAATATGGATCTTAAAAGATAAGTATACATTTAAACTTCTAGAAGAAATATGTTAGAGAATGATTTTCTGAGAAAATTGGTTATGTTACAGGATCTTGATGACAGAGAAAATAGGCATTTGAAGACTTATTTAACCTATTTATTTCTTCACTATGACCATGCTATTCCACAAAGGGTCTGAGGTAACTTAAAGGAGGAAGACAATAAAATAAAAATATAAATTTAAAAATAAGTTAGAAAAATATTGACAAATAGCAAGTCTGGATGAAGGAAAACTTAGAAAATAGAGCAATTTGTGTTCTTCACCATCCTGAAGTTACAGGGCAAGAAGAAAAGCATGCTTTAGTTCTTGCTACAAAGACTTTCAAAGTGTTAATGGGAGCCTGGTTCTCTGGGGAAGTTTACTGTAATTCACTCTCCCTACTAAACCCATTTAATATTTTACCTTTAAATAGATAGAGATTTTTGATGGCTCCTTGTTTATTATCCTTTTTACTTATACTATTGAACTTTCTGATTACTGCAAGAGATATTTTTTTAGCATCCAATTAAAAGTTTAGACCACTAGGGACTTTGTAGAGCACAGTTCTAAATCAGCCAACTGGGTGGACAATATTCACACTTTCTCTGTCTTTGTAAAACAAGTACTGAACGTGCAAATATAAAAGAAAGTGTCAGTTTCTATAATGGCTTGTTTTCTATCCTATTTCTGCATGCATTGAACCCAAGTGAACTGGAATGGTTCGTTATTTTTCTAAAAGTAGTTTCTGTTTGATTTTCTAAAATAGAAAAATAGATGAAGTAGAGGGGAAAAAAAAGAAAATCCTTTTCAACTATCCACCAGTTCTCCCAGAAATTAAAGAAAATATATATTATCTATTTATGAATCATAATAGTTACTTTGTTAATAATATCTCACAAAGAAAAGCCCACTATTATATTTCAGCAGTAAAAAGTTCCGCTACTTTGTGTATAAATACTGAATTATCATTTCAGAAGTCCCACCAGTGTGAATGAAAAATTAAATTGAACCTTAAAAAATGTAATTATTGTGCTACTCATTATGCAATAGTCTTTCAAGTTGTTTTTTTTATAACTCAGCAGTACCATTAAGATCTCATTTTTTTCAAGCTAAAAAATGCATGTTTTAGAAAATGTTTAAAATATAGTCTTTTATAATTTTAAGGAAAATAATATCTAAATACCCTCTAAGGACCTTTTATATGATATTTATTTTTTAAATACATACTATTTACATCTGTGTAGGTATATATAGACATATAATTTTGAATTTCATATTTTAAGAAACATTTGTTTATCTCATGTTGCTTTGTGTTCTCTGTATTTTCCATTTTAATGATTGCATGATGTGTGACTATTTCATATTCCCAATGTCTATATTCCTGCATTTTTATCATTAGTTCTTTGTCTTTCCTTTTTTTTCTTTTTTTTTAAATATTTTTATTGATTTCAGAGAAGAAGGGAGAGTAAGAGAGAGATAGAAATATCAATGATGAGAGAGAATCATTGATCAGCTGCCTCCTGCACACCCACTACTGGGGATCAAGCCCACAACCCTGGCGTGTGCCCCGACTGGGAATCGAATTGTGACCTCCTGGTTCATAAGCCAATGCTCAACCACTGAGCCACGCTGACTGGGCTTTCCTTTTTTTCTTGATATATATGCCTGGTAATTTTTGATTGAATATCAAAACACTGTAGAGGCTCTAGAGCAGGCGTCCTCAAACTACGGCCCGTGGGCCACTTGCGGGTGTTTTTCCCGTTTTGTTTTTTTACTTCAAAATAAGATATGTGCAGTGTGCATAGGAATTTGTTCATAGTTTTTTTTTTTAAACTATAGTCAGGCCCTCCAACGGTCTGAGGGACAGTGAACTGGCCCCCCGTTTAAAAAGTTTGAGGACCCCTGCCAGAGAAGAGCAATCATCTTAATTCAGTCAGGGTTTAAACTGATTCTAAGCTTTATTTCAGTCATTCTAAACACATGATCTATTTCCACCTTACCTTCATTAGGGCAAGTCCTTTTGAAGCCTTGGATTGCTTATCAGCATCCTTCTCAATAAGCAGACACATAGCTCCAGTTTTTATTTGCTCAGCACAATGAGATTACCAATAGTCTTGCTGAGATTTCAAGCCTATTAACAGGCACTCTTTGTTGACCATAGACATTAAGCTTACTTTTTGAGTCTTTCCTCTCTACAGGATTTTGGTTGCTCAAGTTCTGATGGCATTGGTAGCTCTAAACTTTAAATATATCTTTCCAGCCATTTGAGACTGCTGAAAATTATACTTAAAAATTCTCCTGTTACCCAGTTTTGCTCTACTTCTAAGCTCCTTGACCACATTACTTATGAATTAGCAAATGCCTTGAAGAGCAAAGCAAAGAAGAATGTCAAGCTGCCCTGGTGGTGTGTCTCAGATGGTTGAGCATTGTCCCATACACCGGGGGTCCCTGGTTGATTCCAGGTCAGGGCACATGCCTGGGTTTCAGGGTCAATCCCCAGTAGGGGGAGTGCAGGAGGCAATTGATAGATGTTTCTCTCTCTCTCCCTTCCTCTCCCTCTAAAAAAAAATCAATAAAAACATAGTTATAGAAAAGAATGTCCAGTGTGGTCTCAGCCTCTTAGTCCTGGCTGCCTTGGTAGCATTTTGATACTTTCATTTAGATTAATTTTTTGTGTGTTTCTTTGTTTTACATTTCACAAAACCCCCACCCCACCCCCTTTTTTATTGTTAGTGGGAGAATTGGCTTTCTCCCAGTTAAAACTTTATAGCTGGAAGCAGGAACCTTTCTAATCCATAGAAACTAGAATTTACCATAGGTTTTCTTCTCTTAATTGCATAAAGAATAAGTATTTGTTTTAGCAAATATAGATAGAAGACCCAGAACACATTAAAAGAAGTCATTCATCTCTCTGATAATTACTTTTTTAAAAAAATATATTTTATTGATTTTTTACATAGAGAGCTAGAAACATCATTGATATATGCTATGGGCTAAACGTTTGTATCTATCCAACATTTATGTGCTGATGCCTTAATCCCCAATGTGATGGTATTTGGGGATGGGGCCTTTGGGAGGTAATCAGGGCAGGGGGCTGATGGGCTGAAAGACCTGCATCATCTGAGGAAATATTTTGCTGCAATGAGGGTAGAAGCAGCTGAGACTGTCAGGAAGTAGATAACAAATGAGACAGCCATCAGTGTTGGAGACTGAAAGATCAGATGAAGAGGAGTTGGAAAGGGTCAGTAAAGCAGGCCGGATCAACGATGAAACAGACACTGGGAAGAGCCATCAAAGAACTGGAAGTAAAGAGCAGCATTGGTGGGAGTAGCATGCCAATGTGACAGGTGCTCATGTAATTGGAAGCCTGAGAAATTGAGAGGTGAGAGAGAAATGCAGGCCCTATTCCTCTAGGTTTATAGCTTAAGCTCTAGATTTCCCCCCCATAAATAATGTAGCTGAGAGAATCATATGGGTTTTTTTGCTGTTACTCATTTTATTCCAAGTAACTTATTTTCCTCCACTTGGAATAAACTTATTAACCATCAACAAAATAGGGCCATCTTGCAAATTAACCAAGAAATCAGATTGCTAAATCAGGCTTCTAGAGCCTTCTCCTAGAGCAAAATGGCTGCCCATAATCAGAAAAATGCACAAGCAAAAAGTAAAGCAAAACAGACTACAATTCAGAAGAAAGTTACAAAGGTTGGGGAAAACATCTCTGCTTGGGGAAGCTGAATATACCTCATGACAAGTGGCTCTTGAAATGAACCATGAATGGCATGTATTATAAGACTAATGATGGAAAGAGCTCCAGACCAAAGTGCATGCGCCAAAGCTTAGAGGCACAGAACATGTTGGTGATTAGGCATCGATGAGATAATGGTTAACTGGCCCATAGGTTTTCCATAGGAAGTAAGAATCAGCTAGAAAGCACATTTTGAGGCCATATAGCATGCCAGGCTGGAAAGACTGCAATGAAGCAGGAACCAGGGAAATTGCCAATAACATTGAGAAAAAATTACTTTCTTTGATTTCTCAGAATAATAACCTAAAATCTCCATCCTCATTTTTTTCTTTAAACATTTTTCTTTGGTTTAAAAACCAATAGTGGACTATAAAACATTTGGGTAGAGAACAAGAATAGAAAAAATAGCGCCCATAAATTTATTACCTGGAATGAACCTTTTGATATATTTTTTTCTACAAATAATTTTTACATATTTCTGACATATTTGCATTCATAAAGCTTTAAAAGATTAACATATATATATAATGTTGCACTATATAAGTATTTTATGCTATTATACATTTTCATAAATACCTATTAATGACCTCCAGTGTTCCATGATATTGATGTATCATAATTTAATTAATCATTTGCTTCCTGTTGAATTATGGGTTACCCCCTTTTTTGGGAGGGTAGTGAGCTTGCAAAACAGTAAGTAAAAAAATCTTTGCAGCTTAGAATAATAACTAGAAACAAGAAAATTTAATAAGGATATATGTATAATTCTTTTAATACATTAATTTATAATTTTAGTTTCAAAAAAATAGAAAGTACCCATAAGATACCAAAAGAGCTGACATGAAGAGGACCCAGGTGGTTAATTTAATTGAACTCTCACTGAAATGATAGTTGTGACCTGTGACATTGTGATTTATAATAAATATCTATTTGGTCTTCCTCACCCTCTGGCACAAGACTCATAAAACCCTGGGGATTTCCTAAGTGATGACAGCAATGAAGGAGTCTTTTGTTATGTTAGTGAGGTGACTTTTGGAAAACCTCTAAGTTAAGCATGTCCAACTCAAAGGCCAAATAAAAAAGGTTTAAGTTTATGTGGGCCGCAAAAACACAAAAGCTTCAATTTTCATAGAAACTTAGGTTTATTTCGATAGAGACATGCTGAATACAAAGGGCTGAAATAAATGAGTAATCATTAGCATAAAATAATAGGACATCTATATAATAAAGAGGAAATAATGCTAATTGGTCCTAATGGTGTCCCAGTCACAACCTGTGAACAGGCTGCGTGCTCACAGGAGCTGGTGGGCGGGGATGGGGGCAGGGACTTACGCCCCCAGCAGAGGCACGTGCAGGCCTGCCCAGCGCTAATGTCACGCTGCCTCAGAGGCAGAGGCTGCTCCCAATGGAGGCACGCACAGGCCCACTGCGCCAGCCAGCCCAGAGGGGGGGGCTTCAGGACGAGGGCAGTCCCCCAGTGGAGGTGTGCGCAGACCCACCACACCACCTGGCACGGAGGGGGGTGTTAGGACGGGGGTGGGGCCTTGGCAGAGAGCTCTCAGCACTCCTGTACCAGTGTCTGAAGGCGCGGAGAGGAAGGGAGAGCAGATAGGCAGTTAGGGGGATCAGGCCAGGAGGGGAGAGCAGTTAGGGGGATCAGGCCAGCAAGGGAGAGAAGATAGGCAGTTAGGGGGATCAGGCCAGGAGGGGAGAGCAGTTAGGGGCATCAGACAGGCAGGCAGGTGAGTGCTTAGGAGCCAGTGGTTCTGGATTCCAGGAGGGATCCCAGATTGGAGAGGGTGCAAGCCAGGCTGAGGGACTCCACCCCCATGCACAATTTTTGTGCACCAGGCCTCTAGTCTATAATAATAAATGCATAATATGCTAATTAGACTGGACATCCTTCCAGGTGTCCTTCCTTCTGGACAAAGCTGCAGCAGGTGGGGCGGCAGAGGTCCCTGGCTGCGGCTGTGGCAGCAGGCAGCATTAGCAGGCAGGGGCTGGGGCCAAGGCCCTTTCATGGATTTTGTGCATCAGGCCTCCAGTTTTAATAAAAATTAATATTTTTTCTTAAACATTAACTTAACAGACACTGAATAACTGCACAAATTAATAAGCATAATGCAAATAAACCTATTTTTCTTGTTCTCCGAAAGCAAAATATTTCCTGTTGCACTCACCAAACAAGTCAGTACAAGACTAATGACATGGCAATCAGCTGCTAAAACATTCGCTGCTAGTATTAGTGGAGAGAAATGGTGCTCCTGTGCATAGATGCATAAGAGAAATGAATGCAACATGATTATAGTAATCAGTCATTAGTGAACGTTGTAGTTCATTATTAATAACTAGAGGTCCACTGCATGAAATTCATGCACTCAGTGGGGAGGATCCCTCAGCCCTGCCTTTACCCTCTTGCAGTCTGGGATCCCTCGGGGGATGTCCAACTGCCATGGGGGTGGGAGAGGCTCTCATCACCACCGCTATGCTCGCCAGCCATGAGCCTCGCTTCTGGCTGAGCGGCACTCTCCCTGTGGGAGCGCACTGACCACCAGGGGGCAGCTCCTGCATTAAGCATTTGCCCCCTGGTGGTCAGTGTGCATCATAGTGACCTGTTGTTCCACTGTTCAGCCTATTTGCATATTAGCCTTTTATTATATAGGATTATATATAACAGAATATTGTAAAACTTAAGTTACAAAATTTTTATTGAAACTTTTCTTACATACCATTATATTGACTGGGCCACAAAAATATTTGTTGTGGGCCACATATGGCCCATGGGCCGTGAGTTTGACATGCTTGCTCTAAGTAAACTAAAGATGTGAGCTGTTTGCCAGTGGAGCTATCCACCTGATTAGAGGGTTGGAACTTTCAGTCAGCCCCACCTCCACCCCCAACCTCTGGGATGGGGATAGAGAATGGGGGCTGGAGAAATATAGTCTTCTTTACAAAGGTCATATTCTAGCTAAATAAGAAGCTGTGATTGAAAGTAGATAAATATATTTCAAAGGTCTTTTTAATAACCTGGTTGAAATAAAGGAGGTTTTCTTCCTTTAGTTAGTCAGAAAATTATTAATAATTTTGCTGAGCAGTGTGCATTACAGGCCAAATCTCCTTTATTCTTCACTGTAACCCTGTACTAACATAGGCATTATGTTGTTATCCCCATTTTGTTTCTGGTGAAATGAGGTTTAGAGAGTTTCAGTATCTTCTTTAGCTCACCCAGCCTGACCTGGTATTTGAACCCATTTTCTCAACTGCTGTTTGTTTTCTAATCATTCACACTTATTTTTTTGTGCAGATGTGTGTGGGTGGATGCATATATACAATTATTGTTTATTATTACCTGACCACATATTCATTAAGCCTCACTACTCTCTTATTTTAAATTTGACAGCAAACCTTTCTATGCACTGTTCTAAACATTTTGCTTATATTAACTCATTTCATCTTAAGTGACTTGCCAAAAGGCACAAAACTAGTAATTACCAAAGCTGGGATTTGAACCTAGGAAGTAGGACTCATTTTGTTTTTTATTTAAATACTAGAGGCCCAGTGCACGAAATTTGGATGGGGGTGGGGCCTTGGCAGAGAGCTCTCAGCACTCCTGTACCAGTGTCTGAAGGCGCGGAGAGGAAGGGAGAGCAGATAGGCAGATAGTGCACTGGGTGGGTGGGGGGGGGTCCCCTCAGCCCGGATTGTGAGGGGGTGCACGCCAGGCCGAGGGACCCCACTGGTGCACAATTGGGGCTGGGGAGGGACACAGGAGGTTGGCCAGCTAGGGAGGGACCGCAGGAGGGCTCCCTGGAGTGTCCAGCCCATCTTACTCAGTCCCAATCAGACGGACCCCAGCAGCAAGCTAACCTACCAGTTGGAGCGTCTGCCCCCTGGTGGTCAGTCACATCATAGCGAGTATTTGAGTGGCCTTAGCATATCATTAGCATATTACGCTTTGATTGGTTGAATGGCCAACCGGACAACCGGACACTTAGCATACTAGGCTTTTATTATATAGGATATTCATCTGACATATAATTATGTATAACATAATATTAAGATATTTAAGTAGACTTGTATTTAAATATTAGTTAATCCTTCAAATCCTTCTTGAAGTCATCTTGAGAGGATTTTAGAGACAGGAGAGGCAGTTAGGGAAAAGAGGGGTACATGGAAAGGAATGCATACGTGACAGGCAGAGACAGCTCCAAGCCGCCAGATTGTTTACTCTACATACACAGAGGAGAGAAGAGTGTTACAAGATAAGGGGAAGAAGAAGAGGGGGGCACCAGGTGAGCTTTGAAACTTTGAAACTGATACCATGCAGGGAAAAGGGGGAAAGTGGCCAATTAGGAAAAGCACGGGGTATATGAAATGAGGAAGGGTCCAATTAGAAAGTGGCATGAACAGACAAAGAAGCTGCCAACATTTATAAACCCTTAGACAAAGAGACTCACGATTTTTTTTTTTTTTTTTACTATTTTGGGGACTTGTCCCCAGAGGAGAGTGTGTATAAGCTTACAGTAAATTTCCATGCTTTTGTTTAAAATCTTGTAATCCGTGAATTTTTATTCTTCAAATTCGTAGGACAAGAACCTGGGATAGAGTTCCAGGTTGTCATTCGGGGCATCAATCTCACCTATTAAGCTGTCTCCTATGGTCTCAGGCTGAGCTCCCCAGCCTCATATAGATACGTAACATACAGTACTCACTGCATCCTTTTTGCATTGTTGTGTAGTTATTGCACTACACATTTTCATTTCTTTGCTCTTACCAGACTAAAAGCCCCTAGAGGTAAGCATCTATCACTGACATCACCCTAAGCCACATCTTCTCTCCCTTCAATGTTTTTCACCTGGAAAATACTTAATAAACATTTGTAGAATGATTAAGTTTTGATCATAATTATGAATATCAATTCATTATTATATGGTGCTATAGAACACCTTTATGCTCCAAGATGCTACCACCATATAGAGAGCTGCTTATCTTGACTCTCAGTATCTTTGCATTTTAATGAATTCACTATTTTG
Organism: Eptesicus fuscus; assembly: GCF_027574615.1. NCBI lineage: Eukaryota > Metazoa > Chordata > Mammalia > Chiroptera > Vespertilionidae > Eptesicus > Eptesicus fuscus. Next base: position 18,132,268 of record NC_072482.1, on the reverse strand, counting down.
TTTATTATATACTATAGGCCCGGTGCATGGATTCATGCACTGGTGGGGTCCCTTGGCCTGGCCTGCACCCTCTCGCAATCTGGGACCCCTTGGGGGATGTCAGAGAGCCAGTTTCAGCCTGATCCCCGCAGGCCAGGCCGAGGGACCCCACTGGTGCACAAATCCATGCACCCGGCCTCTAGTATGCATATAAGACCTTTGGTTAATCTCTTCCTGCCCTCCCCATCCCCCTTTCCCTCTGAGATTCATCAGTCTGTTCTATGTTTCCATGCCTGTGCATTGAGCATCTGCCCCCTGGTGGTCATTGCGCATCATAGCTGCCAGCCAGTCGGCCAGTCCCTTAGATTTTTATATATAGAGAAGTATTTTTTTGAGTTTCCCTTGCTGGTTTGTGGCCTGCAATCCCCTCTTTTTAAATTAATAAACTATTTTTTAGAGCAGTTTTAGTTTCCCAGCAAAATTGAGAAGAAAGGACGGGGAATTCTCATGTAACTCCTGTTCCCACACATGGACAACCTACTAACAACATGTGTCATCACTGATGAACCTACCTTGACACATCATGATCATCTATCTTCCATAGTTGACATTAGGGTTCGCTCTGGGTGCTGTACATGCTATGGGTTTTGACAAATGTATAATGTCTTGGCTGCTTCCAAGTCTCGGCAATTATGAATAAAGCCATTATAAACATCTGTATACAGGTTTTTGTGGGAATATACGTTTTAACTCATTTGATAAATACCAAGCACTGTGATTACTGGATCATATGGTAAGGGTATGTTTACTTTTGAAAGAACCGCCAAACTATATTCCAAAGTGCCTATTGCTTTGCTGTTAAAATACATTTTTCTCTGGTTAGAGTATTCTAGGCAAATGTCCACTCTACCACCCCATTTAGCACTTTGAACACTCTGGTCCATTGCTTCTTGTTTATGTCTGTGACATCTCCAGTTTTCCCCTGAACTTTGTTTTTTATTGAGGTAACACATAACACGAGATTACCCACTTACATTTTTAAGTGGACAGTACAGTATTGCTAACTATACACACTTTGTTGTACAGCAAATACCTAGAACTTTTCATCCTCTGTGACTATTTACAGAACATATCCTTGGGTAAGGATCTTTAAAATGTAATGAACAGCACGATAATAGTTATATAAAATTTGTAAATGAAATCTATTGTTCCAATATCAGTAGGTAGAGGTCCTTGGTGCCTGCCATCATTAGCTGACAAGCTGTCATATGTATGCCCTGCTTGACATGAGAGAGACTGGAAAAATTTTGTTTGCTGTTAAAATAAATTTTGAGGGTTGATGTATTTTTAAAATTCGGTCCTCGTGTTATTATAATATTCTATTCATCGCATGAAAGTGTTACCTGAGTGGTTCTCAAATTATGTCTGAATGAAAATTTCAGTTGCTACTAAAAATAACTACTGGTATGTCTTAAAATGTCGTCTACTTCACCTCATTCACTTTCCTCTCTCTTTGAAACTTCCTGTGAATGGAAGTATATCTGCACTTTGCTCCCTGTAAATCTCCCGAGTTAATTCAATGAAAACTTACTTAAATCCCATCCAAAACACACCCACACGGCTCTTTTTTTGTGTTTTCTTATCTGACAGGCTCTATGTTTCATTTGAGCACAACATTCAGCATCTGCACACTTTCCAGGGTATTAGACTAGAGTTCATGAATGTGCCCAGTCATACTGCTGCTGGGTTTCACTCCTCATCGTCCTCACTGCCTCATTGGGGCAGGAAGCGTTGCAGAATGAAGCATTGTGTCTCCAGCTGATCGCCCAATGGTAGTTCATGGACTTGTATGGGTTCAAGCAAAGAATACTAACTTATAATAACCTAAAATACAGTTGTGAAGAGCACTCTTGGCTTGTTGACCTAAGGTGTGTGTTTGTCAGTTTACCAGAGTTTTTTTACTTATAGCATGAGAACCCGACAATATTATACTTCTCTCCCTTCCCTCCTGATTTTTGTAATGTTTTCATTTGCTTTGCTTTTATATATACTATACCTCCCATATGACATTTTATTATTTTGGCTTAAACAGTTGCATTTCCAGAAGATTTAAATAATGAAAAGAGCATTTACAGACTTACCCACATAATTATATTTCTGTTGCTCTCCATTTCTTTGTGCAGATTCATATTTCAGCCTGGCATCATTTTTCTTCTGCCTTAAAGAATTGCTTGAACGTTTGTAGTGTGGGTCTGCTGCTGCTGAATTCTTTCGGCTTTTGTATGTTTTAAAATGTCTGTATTTACCTTTGCTTTTGAAATACATTTTCTCTGGTTGTAGAATTCTAGGTAGATGTCCACTCTACCACCCCATTTAGCACTTTGAACACTCTGGTCCATTGCTTTTTATCTTGCATTGTTTCTGGTGAGAAATCTCCTGCCAGCCTGTATTTGTTCCTCTGTGTGTGATGTGTCTTTTATCCTCTGGCTCCTTTTAATTTTTTTTTTCTTAATTACTGGTTTTAAGCAAATCAATTATGATGCACCTTGATGTAGTTTTGTGTGTGTGTGTCATAGTTGAAGTTTGTTGAATGTCTTCGATCTATAGGTTTAGAGGTTTATTTTATTTTTTTAAATATATTTTTATTGATTTCAGAGAGGAAGGGAGAGGGAGAGAGAGAGATAGAAACATCAATAATGACAGAGAATCTTTGACCGGCTGCCTCCTGCACGCCGCCCATTGGGGATCGAGCCAGCAACCGGGCATGTCCCTTTGACAGGAATCAAACCCAGGACCCTTCAGTCCGCAGGCTGATGCTCAATCCACTGAGCCAAACTGGCTAGGGCTAGGTTTAGAGTTTTAAACAAATTTGAAAAAAAGTCAGTTATTATTTGAATATTTTTGTGCTAAAGCAATTGCACATATGTTGAACTATTTAAAGTTTTCCTGAAGCCTACTGATTCACTTATCATTTATTTTAATTTTGTTTTCTCTGTATGCTTTATTTTTTGAGTTTTGATTATTTTTTTTCAGGTTCACCAGTGTTTTGATCTAGTTTGTCTAATACGCTGTTTCTCCCATCCAGAGTTGTTTTGTTTTGTTTTAATTTTTATCTCAGACATTGTAGTTTTCATCTTTATCAGTGTGATTAGGGACACTTTTATATTTTTCATGTCTCTGGTTAACTTTTGAGCATGCATATGGAATACAGTCATAATAACTGTTTATATGCACTAGTCTGCTAATCTAACATCCCCATCAGATCTGGGTCAATTTTGATTGGTTGATTCAGCTCCTCACTAGAGATGGCATTTTCCTGCTTTCTTTCCTTCCTTCCTTTCTTCCTTCCTTCCTTCCTTCCTTCCTTCCTTCCTTCCTTCCTTCCTTCCTTCCTTCCTTCCTTCCTTCCTTCCCCTTCCCTCCCTCCCTCCCTCTCTCCCCTCTCCCTTCCTTCCTCCCTCCCTCCTCCTCTCTCTCTCTCTCTCTCTCTCTCTCTCTCTCTCTCTCTCTTCTCTCTCACTCTCTCTCTCTTCATCCCCCAACTCCATCTATTCAATTTAGTAAATCCGGATTCTTCCTCTTTGAGTCACACTTGGAAACTCCAAAGGCAGAAAGCTGGGCAATAGAGCGGGCATGAAAGGACACACTATAAAGGTGTCATTGGGGCAGAGTATGAGGAAAGTGAGTGGGAAATCTTTGAAGATGTCTGAGAAAACATCTTCTTTTTCAAAATACATGAAAAAAAAAAAAACACGACAATTGACCACATGTTATGTGATAAGTGAATCTTACTATATTTCAAAGCATAGACATAATCCACTCAGCATCCTCTTACCACTGCAATACAACTAGAAATTAATGATACCATTAACCAACAAAACACCTGCCCACTGAACAGGCTACTGAACAGCCCTTGGAAGGAAAGTAGAGTAAAGAATAAAATTGCAGAATTTCATTAAAATAATGACCCAAAATCACAATTACAAGAATCCACAGAATACAGTTGAAGTAGATATGAAAGAACAGCTTTAGCCTTCAATAAAAATGAATATCAATAAAAATGCAACTATAAAAATAAATCAGGCATCCTCAAACTACGGCTTGCGGGCCACATGCGGGTGTTTTTGCCGTTTTGTTTCTTTTACATCAAAATAAGATATGTGCAGTGTGCATAGGAATTTGTTCATAGTTTTTTTTTTAAACTATAGTCTGGTCCTCCAATGGTCTGAGGGACAGTGAACTGGCCCCCTGTTTAAAAAGTTTGAGGACTCCTGAAGTAAATGAATACTAAACACAAAAATTTTGAAAAGGAACAGAAAAGTTAATCCAAAGAGGTTGGAAACAGGAGGAGACAAAAGAACCAAAGAGTTAAAGCAGAAGTAATAGAACTAGTAAATGCACTCAAAATCTGATTCTTAGACACACTGTGAGGCAGGTGCAAACAGCGCCGGGTGTTGGCGTGGCATTGGGAGATAGTTAGGGCATGTGTCACAAACACTCGGATAAGACAAAGACCCAACAGCCATCAAATCCAGAATTTATTTTCAAAATGATAGGATTACTTTGTGAAATTGTATGGAGATAACATTAAATGCCAAAATGAAATAAATCGTTTTCTAGAGAAAAAATCTTGGATACAAAACTAGAGAAAGGAGCAAGGCCTTAAAGAGGAAATAAGAAAAATTTAAAAATAATCTCTAATAATAAAAGCATAATATGCAAATCGACTGAACAGCCAAACAGCAGAACGACCATCCAGATGACCATGCTATGACATGCACTGGCGCCAGGCCAGGCAAGGCAAGTGTGATGCGATTGGTCCGAGGGCCCATCGCCCCACAATCATCCCACCGAGGGAGGCCCAGGCCACCCTCTGCAAGGCGATCGATTGTGGAGGTCGGGGGGGGGGGGGGAGCTCTGTGGAACCAGAAAACCGGGGGGGGGGGGGGGGGGGGGGCGGGGGGGGAGCTGGGTGTGGGGGGGGACTCAGGTAGCACCAGGCCAAGGCAGGAGTGGGGGAGGTGGGCAGGGCCAAGATTGCACAAATATCGTGCATCAAGCCTCTACTTAATTATAACAAAACTTGATGCTTTTATCAACCTCAGTGCCCTCATCAAGCACATCATCTCATTTCCTTTGGCCTTTAAGTTGTTTGCCCATCTCTAAAGTAAGGAGTTGCGGACACAGATTTTGGAGATTTGGAGACATTTATAATTCTTCTAAATGGTTATTGGATAAGTACTTATCCAAACTATAATTAAATAAATTTTGCATAGTGGCCATGCACCTCCATGAAAATGGAAACTCTATGAAAACAGGAATACATTTTGTCTGTCCCTTTCATTGTTATATCCCCAGGACCTAGTAGATTTCCTGACTCATAATGAACAAACTTATATATTTTTTCATTTAAGTAGCTAATATTACCCCTATGGTCATATGGATACTCTTATATTGCATAGAAAATGCCAACATCTTTTAATCCCTTTATGTCTTCCTCATCCAAATTCCAATGTTTGGGCCTTCTTTTTAATACTTAACTCTTACTTTTTGTGGCCATTAGTTATCTTTTCATATAGATTGTAAACACAACTAATCCTGGAACTTGGGTTTGCTAAATCTACAGTCAGAGATTTCATTTTCTGGCAAGCATGAATCCATGTGCAAGGCATGATTGGACATGAGTGGAAAATCACATGCAAACTAAGGAAGTTAATGCTCTTTGCATTGGTCCCCCTCCTCCCCTGCCACACACACACACACACACACACACACACACACACACACATTTAACATTTAAGCATATTTTCATTACTTTCCTCATCCCAGTATCTTTATTTGGAGAAACATAGGATTTTTAAGGTTTAAAAAATAAATCATCTACAGACAATTCAGGCTTTTGAAAAGAAGGTATCTTATCTCCAGGCAGAGGATAGGTGAGTGAATGGGAGATGAATTGAGGCATGACTTATGGTGAGAATCTTTTAAAAAATGGGATCATATAATAGCCAAGATATGGAAAAATCTGTGTCCATCAAGGGAGGAAGGGATAAAGGTGAGGTATTTTGTACAATGGAATATTATTCAACCACAAGAAGAAGGAAATCCTTTTAGGACAACACAGATGGACCTTGAGGGCATTATGCTAAGTGAAATAAGCCAGACAGAGACAAATACTGCATGGTTTCATTTATCTGGAGAATTTAAAAAAGAAACACAAACCCATAGAAACAGAGTCAAAAAAATGATTTGTGAGGTTCTCTTCTTCAATTTTAGTACTCTTTGTCAAGCATTTATATTAGGTAATTGAAGAGACTATGTTTTGATAAAAATTAAGCTAAGAAAACAAATGATAAATAAAAGCTTTAGGATTAAATTCTTGATTACTTAAAGACTAACCTGAGACTTTGACATCTGAAAAGAGAAAAGCAAGTATATGGTGTCTTAAAGTACATTCAGCAAACAGCACTGTTCTAGTTTCCGATCAATTTAAGAGCCCAGTGGCTGCTGCTGGGTTTTTAATCACCAATAAGTTAAGCTTCCAAAAATTGCATCTCTCCTCACAATTCAATAAGATGAGATTATATTTTCCAAGGATGTGATTGGTCCTTTCAATAGAGGGGTGGAGAGAAGAGGACAGTCTAGAAAATGAATACCTTTCACTTGACAATGTCTGGAAGCAGCTGAGGTGCAGAGTAACTAGAGGGAAGAACCAATAGAAAGACATTGCAAGATCTGAGCAATTCCAGCCCGAGAAGCCGAGGAAAAGAAACTTCTTCGTGTTGGCAGGCCCTGAAAACTGGTGAGTTGTAACAAGGGGATCAACTAAGAAACAACAAATGCTAAGATTTACTGTCTGGAAAGCCGGAATTTGAATTGCATGGTCACTTAAAGGGAATTAGGACGATAGCCAAGGCATGATTCATGGGGCACAGAGACAATGGTGAATTAACTTTTAGGGGTTACCCCCCTCTTTTTTGTGGTTATAAGAACTAAGATCATGTTAGAGCCTTTCTGTTAGACTCTTTATTCTAAATACCACTGTGTCATTGATGACATTAACTGGATTTTTTTTTCTCCTGTTGAGTTTAAGCTGAAATCTATCAACTAATCTTTATCAACTTATGTTTAAAAGGTATCTCAGAAACAGAAGTTCAGACCATGAGTAAAACAAGGAATGCACCCAGCAGTAGAATAATGAAAGACTATAAAATTACAGTTTCTGACCTGTCTGATGTTCTTGCCAAAGTAACTGTGTGTCTAATCTGTGTGTTCCTCCTGGTTTGTATTTTTTTCAAACCTTGTGTGGTGTGGTTCATTTCTTTTTGAGAAAGAAAGTATACATTCTATTGTGGACAATTCTGCATGTATTTTATGTTGACTGCTATGATGACTGGGGGCAACTTTATAAGCATAAGTCACAGCTAACATGATCTGTAGAGATGTATGATCTCAAAGCAGGAATATTAAACTTGGGGAGTAAATAGGGGATTTCTGACTATGTTTTTCAAAGTTATTTTATTTTGCCTAAGTTTTCTTTCACAATAGAATTTTAGAGTTGGAGGAGGAAATACAACATCTGCGAAGGGTGCAGACGAAAAGTGTCCCAACTGGAGAGGGATTTGCAGATCCTGTGTTCTGTAATGATGCTGAGGGTAGTGTGAGGTTCTAGTTTCATCCCTGGGGTTTAAAGTGTCCTGAATGTCCCCAAGCCAATCTCTAGGCCAGGTGCAACCTTGATTATCTTCAGAGGTTTGGGGTGATTGTTTCCTCAGAATGGGCTCTTGGGGTGTATGGGAGGTCCCCCCAGATAGGAATAGAAGAAGAGTCCCCTGCCAGAGCTGGGCAACATTGTCTGGTACATGAGTTGGAGGGGCCTCATGTTATGAGATAGAAAAGTATTGAGGGCTGGCAATTAAAACAGTAATTATTATATTAAACGTGCCTCTCATCCCTTTTGCCTGGGGCGGGGAGAGTAGATTAGAGAGAATGTGGGATAAACTCATTTGAAACTTATTACTCAGAAGTTCAGAAAGAGGAGAGGTGGTTGAAATAAGAATTGCATGACAGTTGACCCTTATAAAAAATTAATATTAAAGTTTAAGACAATATTAAAGCAGACCTCTCTATTGCTTACAATTCTCCCATTACCTTAGACTTGTCAATTTGCGTCAAGCTGAGCTCCTAAGGAAAAGTTGACACAAAGGTTATTATTCTCAACAGACAACTCTGCCCCTTTTTTGAATGACTTAGGAGGAGATATTGAGTTGAATTGATTGCTCTCTTGCTGGCTTTGTTCTGTAGAAGAAAATATTATTTTTTCTTTCCTCGTTCACTTCTTCCCCCCTTTCCTTCTTCCTTTTCATTTCTGTGTCCTGCCATACTTCTAGTTAAGTGGATCAAAAAATATGACTATTTCATTTCTCCTCTAGCATCATATTTAACCATGGCAGGAAAGCCTGAAGGATGTGCATGCATTTCTGTTTGACAGCCAACCGCGACTGGTCACTAGTTTTCTTCGTGGCTGGGCCAGTTCCCCTGCAGAGAAGGCAAGATTCTCATTAGCACTAACTAACAGATAAAGATCATGGGAGGGGGGGGTGGGATTCCAGTCCCCAAATTATTTATTTTATTTCTTGATCGCCACTTTGGCAAGTGCTTACAGTTTCCTTTATAATGTATATAAAATATTATATCTTTACATACATATGCAAAATAATCCAAATCCATTCAGGAGAACACGAATTAGATCCATAACATATTAGTATGGGTATTATTACTGCTTGGTGCACATTAAGCACCTGTAGCTGCTGACACAGAAAAAAAAATCATTATGAAGTTCAGGCTTATGCTTATTGAATTTACAGAACACTCGGTGAGTAAGAAGAAGCACAATTACTGGGGATAAACTCCCCAGTGACACCTGGGGCCACAACCTGCTGCTGACACACAGCCCAGACCGAGCTGGGCATGTGATCAGGAGCACACGTGGGAGCTGCCACCTGTGTGGTGAGATTTCAGGGCCGTGAAAGGAGTCCTTTGCTGAAAAATCTTCTATCTCAGCTCCTGGGAGGCACCCCATTAATGGCAAAGCCCCAAGGGAAGTAACTCATGGACTCCGGAGGGCCCTGCCACATAATCTGTGGTCACTAGATATTGACACAAATGAATGAATGAATGTTTGTAAAATTTCACTAATGTTATAAGTAATCTGTAGCAAATCTTTCATTAAGATATAGACAATATATATTATAAAACTAAGATAGCATTGCATAATTAGAAAATGGGTATGTCAAATAGCACCCCAATAAAGAGTAAAGAAAAATAGTATTCCTAACATCGCTAACATAATAACTATACTATCACTATTCATAATTTAAAATTTTAATCCCTCGACATATATCTTTCTATATATATTTTACTATGCTTTCTTTCTCTTAAAAATTGTTTTCTAACACCAATCATTGTATTTTTCCCACCAAGTATATTATGAACATTCTACCATGTCAACAAAATGTGTACTTTTACAGAAAAATATGACAGGAAAGGAATGGGGGTGGGAGGAATGGCATGAGATACCCCGGTGCTCAAATGGGGAAGACAGAGGTGGAGGTTGAAGAGAAGAGAGACCAGAACAAAGGAGCCAAAGAAAACACCCCTTCCTGGTCTTTAGCAACATCCTTCCTGCACACAGAGGTGGACCCAGGCTGGTTGTCATCAAGGTTGAGGTGCATGGAAGTTTGGTCCTGGGTTCTTGGCTCCTCACCATAAAACACTAGCCTACGTCAGTGGCACAAATTTCTACAGTTGATGTCAAAATGAATTTAACCATAACCCCTTTCTCCTGCAGGCTTAATGTGGGTAATTCTTAAAGACAGTAGTAAAAGTGGGCACTCATTCCCTTGGCAAAGACCTATACTTTAGGCCATCCATAAGACTTCCAATTTTTTTTTTTTAAACCGTGTTTCCTTGCTTATGTTTTATCAGGCTTAACACTAGGCAATTTTATCCCTGGAGGTTGAATATGTCAATTCTTGCTGCTCATCTTCTGTTGGCATCCTTTCCTAGTTCTTGGATGCTCCTTCGTTAACTTTCTGGACATTTCCTGGTCTTCCATGTTCTTTCAAGGATACCCATGGATTGCACTGTCCCCAGCTCCCTCTTCCATGACATGATTGAATTCAGCTCCACTGGCTGCTGCTACATATCAAGTACCTAATCTCATGAATTCCTTCATGTTCAAGTTTTCATGGGTGCTGATAGATTCAAATCTTATGTTCTCAGACAATATATACTTAGAAATAAATTTGGGGACAATGATGCCTTAAGGCAAAAAATGGTAAAAGTTTCAGAGGCCAGAGCAGGCCAGTGGGAACGCTCATTTTGAGCAGAACACATTCAGACACTTTGCATACACAGCCCTCCACAGTGTTCATGCTTTTTGCTAACTCCTCCCTTAAACCAGTGAAAATGTAGCATGTCAAACAACAACAACAAAAAAATGGTTGTCTAGCATTTTTGAAGGTAATTCAAAGACTGGATAAAGTTGAACTGTATTACACTGTCATCCTTGATGCTAATTTATTGTCCTTATTTCCTCTTAGGAGGTGACACTTTGCCATTCTTTTTTTTTTTTTTTTTCCAAATCAGCTAAATAGTGATTTTTTTAAAAAGACCATTCAATTTAGGCATGTGAGGACTTGAGTCTGGCCATGCCTCAAATTACCCCTTAATTTTTATTGTGGAATCATAGAGATATTTTTTTTCAGGTTAATCCTAGTAACTCAAAAATATTTATAACTTTTATGGGTGGTGAGGGTGGGGATGTTTTCAGATTTTTCTGTAATAAGCTGTTATGAGAATAGTCTTAAATATTTTTTCATGGTCAAAAGGACCATTAATTAGCACATGTGAGGGCAGTAGAGTATAGTTTGTTGCTTAAAGGATTATGCTAATATGAGTAATGTGAACAATCACATATAATTTACTCCAAGAGGTTTGTTTTATGTGTTTGCATAGAATTGTAAAAGCAGGAAGAATCTTGAGAAGTTGTTTATTTTATTCTCCACTTTTACACAGAATGCTTCCCTAGCAATGCCCTCAACATCTTTTCTGAAATATTAGACTCTTCAAAGAAGTGCTTCCGGGGGTATGCAGTATTTTTCCAGCAACCAAAAACTTCATTCAATTTAAAGTTATTTTCTCCACATGCAATATGCTTTTCCAATTCCCACTCACAAATAAGTTATTTAAAGTGCTGTTTCTTTAATGCAGTCTTCAAACACAGGCAGTAAAAGCAGCATTTCCCCATGTATGCTCTCCATCTGAGCACTGGTGCAAGGAGATACTGTGAAAGAAAAGTTTCCATGGTTACAAAATTTGGCAGCTTCTGCATACTACGGGACCCTCCTGGAAATGATCTTTGTGTAGCTATCACAGTCTCTGAAAATTGTCTCCAAACCACACAATCTAAAGAACAACTAGAACACAATCAACAAGCAACATAAAAAGCAAACTAAGTGCACAGGTACTCAGATGTACAGCTGGTTGAGAACCCTTGATGTCTGTTTATTTGTTTGTTTTGTTAATCCTCACCTGAGAATATTTTTTCCATTGCTTTTTAGAGAGAGTGGAAGGGAGACAGAAAAAAGAGAGAGAGAGAGAGAGAGAGAAACATCAATGTGAGAGAGAGACATGGATTGGTTGCCTTCTGCATGTGCCCTGACTAGGGCCGGGGATCTAACCTACAACCCAGGTACGTGCCCTTGACTAGGAATTGAACCCATACACCACTCTAACCACTTAGCACCATGGCCAGGGCAAGGGAACCATTGTATTTGATTATAGGATGCTGTCCCAGGAACTGGGACATGCAATGATGAGGATCCTGAGCACCCAGAGAGGTAGAATGGGGCAGGTAGAATGTGCCACAGACAGTCTTCACACACAGGCAGTAAAACAGGGAACAAAATAAACAACCTTCTTTCATTTACACAGTGAGGTAACTCAGGTCCACTCAACAGTGAAAAAGGAAAATGAACAAACACAATCATGACTGTATGTTATATTGATTATTTTAGGTAGTAGAGTTAGCGTTGTTCCATAGACGCCCTTGTGATGGTCACATTACTTCATCCGGCTTTAATCCTACTCAGAGGACGAAAGAGCACCACCATAAAGTAATGATAATGATCGCAGAGCCAATGCTTTCTCTATGCATTGGTACCTCCTCCCTTTTTCTTTAAAAGCTACTCTGTGCATGTGAAGGTAAACAAGAGGAAAAAGGAAGTAAATGAAGCATGAATAAGTACCCCTCAGAGTATTTTAGGGAGTGGAGAGAAGAAGGGTTCTGTTCTCAAGTAACTATTGAAGGAGCAAAATTTATCTTCTGAAGGATGTGGACTTCGGACAGAGGTCTGAAGGTCAAGTAGAGTATGAATAGAGTCGGAAGAAAGGGAACAGACACTACCTGTAAGGGGAACAACATTTGTCAAGTGTGGAGTTGAAAATGAGCCTTTAGTGTATGGGGAAAAGTGAAGAGTCCCCAAATACCCTATATATTTAGGGTTCTTTACCAACTTCTCTCACTCTGCCTCAGGAAATTATCTAATTTTTGTTTTTGAAAAGAATTGGAAATGCCTACCCTCAAATATGTTATTGACAAGTTATTTTTATTTGACAAATTTGGATCAGTAATTCTAGTGGGGGCGGGGGGAGGGGAACCCCATATATGATTTGTCAAAAGCAACTCACGCCAGGCATTCCAGGCCCCGTGGGACAGAATCCCATTGTAGCAAGCCAAGGTGGCTGTCCCTCCTCCCATAGGGACTCTCTATTCCAGTGAAGCCTTTAAATATTTTATGTTCATTTTTGCCTCCAAACATTTGCTCATGTTATTTCCCCACTGAAAATTCCCTCCACAATTCTCACTTCCCATTAAAGCCCCTCACTTCCCATTAAAGCCTCTCAAAACTAAGCCAAAGTTTTACAACATCATTAGCAATATCAACATATTGAGTCTTACTCTGGAAGTCCTGGGGGACCTCCAGATATAGAAAGAAAAATTTTTTATATTAAGACATTTCCCACACACACACACACACACATGCACGCGTGCGCGCGCACGCAATCTACCTAATTTCTAAAACCATAAATATTTGTTATGTATATAACACAATTACTTTCTTGCTTTAAAAAAATTATTGTCTAAAGCAAAATAAGGCAGCATATTATTGTTTTACATTCTTGTGTTATTATTTTCTGATCATTAGTTGTTTCTGTCCAAAATGAAAATTATATTCTTTATGTCTAGATAGCATGCTACATATCTCTTATTCTATCTCATAGAGTTGGATTAAAAATAGGTGCTCAATGAATACTGTAATTGTTACAATAAATACTGTAATTATGTAGCTTAGGACCCTGAGGAAATTTGTTATACAATTGCTAGTCTTCATGGGTGGGCAAGTTTGGGAAAAGCAAGTGTCCCAGCGCATAATAACTAGACAAGATTCCCCATTTACAATGTGCTTTCAAATCCAATATCCTATTGTTTCTACAGCAAGCATGAGTGGTGAGTAAAAATGTTGATACCCATTTTACAGATGAAATTATTGTGGTCCAGAGAGTTGAAATAATCTGCTGCATATTGGAAGGTGGGTTTCACAGCTGGACTCAAACCCTCATTTTATGATTGTGAATCTAAAGTAGAGGCCAGGGCTGGACAGCCAGTGGGCAGGGGGAATCTGTGGTGAGGAGAAAAGGAGGGTCAACCATGGGGAATGAGTTCTGAAGATAAACTTGGACTTGGGGCAGGTCTTACAAGGGGTTGGATTGGTAACAGATGTTTCTCTTGGAAGCTTCACTTCCCACAGCTCCTAGGAATAAGAATTTTGAATGGCCATTAACCACGTGACTGTCCTCAAGCTGTGTATGTGGAAGTAGACAGGAGTTTCACCTAACTTGGCACCAAGAGGGTTAAGAGTGGGTTAAGAAGTCCTATTTCAGCTGTAAATGGGCCATTAGCAAGTGGTTAAGCTGTGCCTTTTGTAGAAAGTGATTGGGATCTGCTAATCAGCCTGCCACCAATTATGAGGTATACATCCAAGTTACACTTGCAGAGTGAGAGGTTCTACCCCACATCTCTTCCTACGGGGCTGAACAGTGGCATCTAGTGGTTTGTTTTGAAATAAGCAAGTTCAAAACAAGTTGAAACTTCCACCTTAGTATTTCTCCTCAGGACATTCTCAGCCGTACATTTTATCTCAGGAATAACACAGCACTCCAACTTTCAGTATTGGGGTTATTGTGTGATATATGCTTGCACAGGGCCAATCAAAAACTTTTTGTAAACTTTTGAAAATCAAAATGTAATAGAAACACTACAAAGGCTTATGTTTTGGGGGGTTCCTCATTGCTCAAGGTTTCATCCTGGAATGAGCAAATTTAGAAAGTGAATTAGAAGAGGCTGCAGTGGGAAATAAGGAAGTTGCTTTCTGCTTTGGGAAACTTGAAATCCAAATCTTCCTGTGGATGAATTGTGAGTTACAACCAAAGTTCTTTTCCAAATGGCCCCTCAAAAATCCAGCTCTTAAAATTATGTAGTTAAGTTTCTATGTTCCTTTGTACTTAATACCCTAATATCAACACTATGTATTCTCTTAAAATACACTAAACCTGATAGAGATTTTTTTTTGGACAATTTGTATAATTTTAAAAAATACCTATAATCTGGAAAATTTTTAAATATTCTATATATTTAAAATATTGATGGAGTAATCTGTCTATCTATCTATCATCTATCTACCTATCTATCTATTATCTACCTATCTATTGTAAACTCCATACAATATCTTCTCTTAGTTCAGACCTTTATAAAAATTGCTAAGAAGCAGTAAAATGAATAGGATTTGGCCTTCAACTTCATAGTCACTTCACCCAAGGGAGGAGTGAAGTAGCCCAAAGAGGGTAGCATGATGAAGAAATGAAATAATGTAGTCATGGATAATCAGCACACTGAATAATTAAATATTGACATATTTAGGTAGTCGAAAAGAATGTTAAAATGTTCTCCAGTTATTAATTAGACAACCAAGCATGACTTGGGAACTTGTTTTTTATTTTACAAGTGGCATGGTTATGAGATGGTTCAAGTTGTCTTAGTCAGGTTTGTTGAGATCACTCCCAATTTGCTTTTCAGACTCTTGGTTGCCTGAGAACAGCATGGCGTTAAACCACACTGCCCTGCCCCAGGACGAGGGCCTGCCACACTATCTTCAAGACGGAGACCCCTTTGCTTCCAAACTTTCCTGGGAAGCGGATTTAGTGGCTGGATTTTACTTAACAATAATCGGTAAGCTTCCTTAATTTTTCTGTGCAAAAGCTGCATCTAGAAAATTCCTGGGCTGATATGTTGATTTTGCACCATGATTCCAACTCTCATGTGGATATTTTGAATGGAGGTGAAAAGTGGGAGGAAGGCAGAAGATGGGATGGATTCTCTATTATCTTTATTCTTAGAAATAAATATTCCCTTTATGACTCAAAGAATTTTACAGCAAAAAAAGAAAAATTACCTTGAGACTACACTTCATATTCAATGTTTTGGTAGTAAGATTGTCTTCTGAATGAGAAAATGAGTGATAATGAGCTCTTATTTAAATACAGTGCTTTTGCTTGCTAAAAAATGCTTTGATATAATAAAAATATTATAAGCTTAGAATGGACCATGATAAAGTAATTTGGGTGAGAGTTGAAAAGATGGCTTGGTAATAAAAAGTCCAGGGCCAAAGGCTTTTGTGCATAATCCACATTGGCTTCCAGACTGTGTCATCCAATGCAGTGGCCACGTGGGTCCTGAGCACCCACCTGAGCTGTGACTTTTCCAAACTGAGATGCACTATAATGTAAACACACACCAGACACTGAAGACTTAGTACCAGAAAAACAATGTAAAATAGCTCATTAATCAGTTTTTTAAAATGATGACATGTCCTACCTATAATATTTTGGATATATTAGGTTAAGTAAATATTAAAATTAATTTAGTACTATTTTTACTTTGTTTAATGTGACTACCAGAAAAAAATGTAACTACATGTGTGGCTCACATTTCTGGTTTACATTATATTTCTATTGGGCAGCACTAGTCTAGGCACTCAGAATTCAACCATAATGCCTTTCTGAAATTTAAAATTGTTTCAGATTTGAGCAACCAGTGTACAGGTGGGTTATGTCTTTAGGTGTGTCTGCCTTTCATCTTTTCAGATGTTGGGTCAAGCTTTCTCTTTCTCTCTCTCCCTCCCTCCCACCCTCTCCCTCACTGACCTTCTCTTTCTCTCTCTCTCTTTCTCTCCCTCTCTCTTGTCTATTTATTACTGGATAAGAATTTTATTTAAACTCCTGAAATTAGCAAAACTCACTAGAAAAGTCTGGAGACCCCTCTAGGGTCACTGCCTGAGTCAAAAGAAATTCTGCTGCAAAGGGATTCCCTGGGTCCTTGGCTTTATTCGAGGTAATTATGAAACTGATTTAAATTCTATATTTTATAAACGGGCCTCCACATCCTTTCACACACAAATAGATACCGAATGCCCATTCTTCACCACAGTTTAAGTTACTTGGAAAACAGCAGTGAATAAAGTGGGCAAACTCTCTGCCCGCATGGGGACGATCTATCTGGAAATAAAATCCACATGGCATTTTTATTAAGCATAAGTACTTTCAACAATGAGAAAACCAGAAAAATAGACATCATATAACTTGAATTTGTCTCAATTAGTTGCAAGAAATGAATTAAAAAGTAGCATTTTTAACCTGACCAATTTCCCCAGGCAACACAAATTAGGGAGGGAGAGCTGTCCATTCCCCACCCTGGCAGGAGAAACCAGGGAGAAGAGGCAACTAGAGTGGCTGTGAGTGGAGGAATCCAGAGAATTTCTCACTTGATGCACCTGGGGTTGGAGCTAGAAAAAAGAAGTCCAAAAAGAGTCCCCAAAAGGATCATCAAGTGACTTAGGGAGCTGGGGGTGGAGCCGAGACATGTTCCAGAACATTCAGTTTAGTTAGGGCCAGCTGGAGGGAGGTGGATTCATACTAGGCCCAGGTCTTGGGCTTAATACTGTGCCTGGTTTTCAGACCCTTCTAGGGTAGGTTTACAGGATGTGCCCAGATTCCTTTTAAGGAACCAGAGTAGAATGACATTCTTGGTGGGCTTTGTTAAATACTGGAAGTCTTAGGGAAAACTGGGAGATGAAGAGATAAAACTGGAATGGAGGAGAAATAAACTACAGACCCATTCCCATCCTCTACTCTTTTACTATGACTTAGTTTATTATCTGTCAATATATGAGAGTTTATATATTTTCGTATTCATAGAAAGAGTCAGGATTTTCATCATATAAAAATGTTCCCCCTTTAGTCTTTATTTTCCTAACCTGATTTCCCTTAACAATCCTTTAAAACCAGTTTGCATTCTCTTGATACCCCCCTGCAGCTAAGATTGCCTGTGGAATAATCTAAATGCAACTCTTAGTGAGTTGACTATATATGGATAATGCTTTGGGCACTGGGTGAAACCTAATGAATCAGAGGTAGTTAAGAAAGGAAAAGCAAGAAAACCAATAATCTCAAAAATATATAGAGATATAGAAAGACAAAGGGTATTTAAAGACAAAGGGAACTTTGTGTTTCAAATGCATATGCATGCTTATTTCAATCTCTTTGGATACCAAGTAGATGGCATCTGTTTATAATTTTTCAAGTCATGTTTTCACATTTCAATTTCCCAGTGTGCCTTGCTAGCTGATTTCCTTTCATGAGCTATAGGTTTCACTGTAGTGGGTTTACTCAAGAATTCCTCCATATTCATTTCTATTTTTAACTCTTCTGCCTTAGGATAGCTAAAGAGAGTTTAAGGGACCATTAAGCAGCCCTATTCTGGGGATCAGAACTTCCTAAGAGCACAGGGCAGCTAGTTCCTGGTGGTTTCATACCATCAGCTGAAACGCACACTTTTCTCCTTGCCTCCCAAATGAATTGTAGTGGAGAGGTAGGAATTAAAATAGAAAACTCTGGGTTTCTCCTGTTAATACTCTCCTTATTCCTTACTACTAAAGGCAGCTGTACAAGATTCTCATTTATACACAGCTACACTATGAAGCAAGAATTCCTGAAGAAATCTACTCTACATGTTAAGCTATGGAAGTAGGTGTATTCTTTTCTTAAATAAAGTCAGTAGGGATTTGGGTCATTTTGGATTTAAACTGGGTTTGTAAGAACTTTGGAATAGTTTCATTGTAATGCCACAGTCAATTAGTCATTAAATGAAAGGATATTAAAAAACAAGTGGGAACACGTTGATACCATTGTTGGTAGGTTGGTGGTTGAGGGTCACTTTCTCTCCCTTTGGTGGGAGGGGAGAGCCCATATTACCAATTGTCACCCACTTCCCCTCTATACCTATTCCAGTAGCAGCTGCAGACACCAATGTCCACGTGTCCTCAGGAGGCTGTGGTCCTGGGGCGTGTCCCTAGGAGATGCCCTTTCCTGGCTGGGGGCCATGCCAGCTTCATCTGGCCTCAGCCTCTCCTGAATCCCTCAGAGTCCGCAGCGATAGTGAAAGCACCTAGTTCGGTTTGGGTCACTTTATCTTCAGGATTTAGCAAGAGTCAAGGGGTTAACCCATCTTATCAGAGGGAGGGAGTTCTAGAAAGTTAATATTCCATACAAATGCCTGAGGAAATATTTTACCGGGGACCAGTACAAGCACTGACTGTTAGGATGCCCACACCTTCCTAGGCTCACTGGGAAGTTATGGCTCCTTTTTCTGGGTAAGTTCAGTTTTATAATCCCTGGTTCCTATCCTTTTGGAGGCAACCATCCCTCACCTGTCACTCATGCTTTTTGTTTCATCTTCTTAATCTAGATTTTTATGTAGAGTCCTCTCACCACCCTCTAACCCTATGATGTCCGTTTTTGAAACTGAGAAGTGTTTCGTGTTTGAGTTGAACTCCTAATCCCAGCTTTAACGACGGGGATTTATATTTTTCTTTGTAGGGATTCTGTCCACAGTTGGAAATGGGTACGTCCTTTATATGTCCTCTAGACGGAAGAAGAAGCTGAGGCCGGCGGAAATAATGACTGTCAATTTGGCAGTCTGTGACCTGGGGATCTCAGGTAACACAATCATGCTGTTTCTTCTTTGGGGGGTTGAATTGTGTCCCATTCTACAGTCCTCACTGGCTCGGACATCACCCCCATCCCATCTCCTTTTGCTCCTCCCTTCCCAAGTCATGTTTACATTTTGTGGTTAAGTCAACAAAGTGTTGTCTGGCTAAAACAATAATTCCTTCAGCCTTTATTGAACCCTTTCTATGTGCCAGGCATGTTTGATGTTGAAGATACTATCTGGAATAATACAGGATACCTCAGGCTAATCTAAATGCAACTCATAGTGAGTTGACTATATATGGATTTTGCTTTGGGCACTAGGTGAAACCTTATGAATCAGAGTTAGTTAAGAAAGGAAAAAAGCAAGACACCTCCAGATGTAGTAGGGCTTACTGATTGAGAAAACAGAAACTTACCAGCAGGCTGTGGATCACTGTTTTGAGCTCCATTACACCCCTTTATTCCCATATGGAAATCTGTTAAAATAAGCAACTTTCATACCCAGCAACTTTCATTTAATTGGTTGAGAATGTCACCTGGGTATCAGGATATTTAAAATTAGGGTTTTCAGATGTGTTTACTGTGAGTCCAAAATTGAAAACTGCTTCTCTGGCCTGAAGAATTTGGAATAAAATGTCTCTTTAGTTGTAATTCATTTTTGTAAATATGAATGACTTTGGGGAAAGCACCTCCCTTTGCTTTCATCTGTGAAATTCCCAAGTGGCCTAGATACACTCACATGTGCCTCTGGCTCCCACAGCCTGCTGCCGTGTAGCACATCGGGTCTTCATTCACCAGAGTTGGGGGATGGAGTTTGAACAGCACACATCCACTCCTCTTTCTGCTGAAATCCTTTTAAAAGCTTCCCATCTGAAGCATCCCCTTGAAAAATATTTTCTGATATTCATTTCTCTCTTCACCTGGGGATATTCCTGCCACTGCCAATCTCTGAAACAAGGCCCAATAATAAGCCTCCCCTACTGAGCACTTATCACACGGCAGTGCGGTGCTGCCCTCCTACTGGGAGTTGGATGGTGTAGGTTATTTGGAAAGGTTTTACTCAGCATGGACAGACTTAAATAGCATGAACTCTTACAGGAAATACACAGGCACATTAAGAGGAGCATGACATGTCAGGCCCCTCTCTGTGAAAATAGCCAAGATGAACCCCAGGGAATTTTCGAGGCTGCAAAATAACTGCCATTTTTGCTATTGCCACGCGATGGCGCTGTCACAACATGCATGACAGCTTTCCTGGTCAGCTAGCCCTGCTGACCCCCGATGGTTCTCTTCCTGGTACTGAAGGTAAAGAGCTTGAAGAGTGCATTCTGTAAACTGGACACACATCTCCTCCAGAATGAAACCTGCTATTTCAGCCACTTCTTTCATCATTAAATCATACCCCTCTGATGCTTATGGGTGAATTAGACTAGGCTTGAGTAAAATGGCCTTAAACGGTTGTTTACATTGAAAATGCACTCAGCTAAGCAGTTCTGCTCTAGAATTGCACAAACCACCTCATCAGCCTGCATATGTCTTTAGATTAATTCCCCGGGAAATATTTTCTTCCATGTGATAGCTTTCTCTGGTTCTCAGATCATTTTTTCAACTTCTGAGGGCTATCTCTAATACACTTTCCCTTTCCAATAAACCTTAACATATGTTTATGTCTGTATTATTTTTGTATTAGTCAACTATATTCCATTATAAGCACCTTGAGCAAGCACATCTTAGAGACCAGGTGTCTATGCATCTGTACAACTAGCATTTGTTGTTTAAGTACCAATGGCTTGCAATCGTGTATAAGTATTAGAATCCCCTGGGGAGTTTATTTTTTAAAAAAGTATATTGAAGCCTGAAGTTAGTGCAGATAAATTAAATCAAACTATCTAGGGATTGGAGTCCTGGACATTAATATTCAAAATAAATCAAAACAATGCAAACAAAGCAAAACAATTCCTTCAGCTATTCAGAACCAGATGGGTTCATTACCATTCCACTAAGCAAAGAAGGGAGAAACATTCTGCGTGACATTGCAAAGGTTCATCAAATGCTCGGCTCCAGAAGGAATCTTAAAATAGCTTTTGCTAATGGGTCGAAGGCACAACTGACACCAATTACCCCATGCGAGTCACTTTCACTTGTCTTTTGTTGCCTTCAGCACCCACCTGCAGACACTTAGCTCAAGCTTTGAATTGGCTATTTCCTCTGCCTAGAACGTTTTTCCTCAAGATATTTCCAGTGATTTAGGCATCTGCCTCAATGTCATATCCTCAGAGAGGTCTTCCCTGATCTCATTATGTAAACAACAATTTCTGTCTATCCCCTTCCTCTGCTTTATTTTTCTTCACAGCACAAATCACTCCCTGTCATTCCATTACATCGTATCATACACTACAAATGATTTGTCATGAATTTGTGAATCTTGTTCTCTAGCACCTTGCTCTATTTGTGATAGAAGAGGCACTGGATAATTACTTGTTGGATACCAGCAATTCTTTTACACTCGGTTTTCTTGCTGACATGGGTTAGGAAGCTCTCAGAATCTGAGGGTGCACAGTCTAGCAAGATGAGTGTGTCTAGCTGTCTAGACAACTGGAGGAGATGTGTGTCCAGCTTACAGAATGTGTTAACTGACGGAACTAACAGGCACTTCTACATACCTTTGCATACCAAGGAAGGGGCACTCCAGGGAGGGGTGGGGAAGGCCAGCACCTGCAGGCAGGGAATATCCGGTTGAATATTGGTAACTGGGTTCTCCTCATGCAGTAAGGTTCCAGAACCCTCTTGATAGATACGTCAGGTAGAGAGTTTGAAGAGCTTTGTGATCACATTACCTTCAGGGAGGTGGAGATTGAGTACAAGGACTGAACAGGGTGGGAATGAAAGTATAGATGCTCCTCCACATGCAACAGGGTTACATCCCGATAAACCCATCCCACATGGAACATATCGTAAGTCAAAAATGCATTTAATACATTAACCTCGTCCATCCAGCCTACCTTAAACATGCTCAGAACACTCACATTAGCCTACAGGCTGGCAATATCATCTGACAAAGCCAATCTATAATAATAAAAGCGTGATATGCTAATTAGACGGGATGGCTGAACAACCTTCTGGACGAAGCTGGGGCTGCGAGAGCCGAGCCCCTTGCATGAATTTTGTGCATCGGGCCTCTAGTTTTCCAATAAAAGTGTTAAATATCTCATGTACTTTATTTATTACACATATCACTTTCACACCATCATAAAGTCAAAAAATCATTACAATGAACCATCATAGGTTGGGGACCACCTGTAAAAGAATATTTTCTAGAAAATGAATAGCAACAACAACAAACCCAATGGACAGCAAAAGGAATAAAGAGTTTAAAACCAAGAAATCTGGGCCTGATTGGAAAGAAATTGAACCTGACATTTACTAAAATAGCTCTCTCTCGTTTGATTAAGATGTAACTCAACAGTGAGTTGAGGTAGGTGGGTAAGTGTTAACTGGAGGGAACTTCCCTTCACAAACTGCTTGGCGCTCTAGTTGTAGGCAAACCGTTCACGATCATCTCTTGCTTCTGTCACCGCTGGGTGTTTGGCTGGATTGGCTGCCGCTGGTACGGATGGGCTGGATTTTTCTTTGGCTGTGGAAGTCTTATCACCATGACTGCTGTCAGCCTGGATCGATACCTGAAAATCTGCTATTTATCTTATGGTAAGTAGGAAGGCTTCTAACTCCCTGATAATCAAAGCTAGATGGCTTATCAGAACTGTCCGTATTTCACCCATAGGCAATAAACAAAGATTGTTCATAAACTCATTAATACTCAGGAGTATGTGTATTTATAACCTATCTTATCCTAACATATGTTTAAAGGTTTGAATCGGTGTCAATGTGGCTTTCTTTTAATACTACATGTATAAGAATGTCTGGTGTTTGCTTTTAAAAGTATCCTTTCCTTGTATAAAGCTTCTCCCATGTTTTGCCATGCAGACAAAGGAAACAAAATGCTTTGGAAGGATGTTAGGTCCATGATGCTTAGCTGGTTCCCACACAGTAAGTGTAACTGCATGAGATGTTTGTGATTCTCCTCAAGCACCAAGGCTCCCTGTGATGGCAGAGATGAGGAATTCAACGGTCTGCCTCTAAGTTAGAGAGCCGGGCAGCTGGGTCTGCAGGAAAGGACACACACAGAAATGTCACCCATCAACCCTTTTGTGGTATTGGTAGGTAGGTAGAAAGATGAGTGATGGGCCAACAATAAACAAGTTTCCAGGGGCTGAAGTTTTTGTTTGTTCGTTTGGTTGGTTTTTAGTGATTAGACTATCCCACATGTTAGAATAACTTTTTATTACCTTTACTTCTTGGGTTCTGGAAACTTATTGAATGCACAATAGAAGCATTTGGGCCCTCAAATTCAATATTGAGAACCAATGGCAACCAGGGGATGATATTGGCTCCCTCTGGATTCAGCTGCTCTGTCTCTCAATCTGCCAATCAGAGTGACTGTGACCGTGGGGACAGAGCACAGTCTGGAGCCCGAGGCGGGAAAGGTTGAGTTGACTTGCCACTCTCAATGTAGTGGGGTTTTCCTTTGCATTTTAGAAGCTTACAGTCCCCAAATCCAAGGAAATCCTGCACAGGAAAGGGCAGGGTCATCATCCACCATCGTCACAATCCAGCACTCATTCTTTAAAAAAAAAACAAAAAAAAAAAAACATTGCATCTCCTTTTGTAAACAATTTAAAACTTCCAATAGAAATAGCTTAAATAAAAATTCCCAATAAGATAAAATATATAATTATATATATTCTAAATGACTTCAGAGTCAAATTATTTCTATAATCTTATTTTTGGTCATATCAGTGATGGAAGAAGGCTTGATTTGGGGTGGTGAACACATAATGCAATATATAGATAATGTATTATAGAATTCTACACCAGAAACTTATAGGATTTTAGTAACCAATGTCACTCCAATCAAGTCTATAAAAAAGAAAAATGTGAATATGTATATATGTATGTATAATATATTTATATATATATATTATAGACAAGAAGGCAAAACGTTCAACTTCCTGGGAATATTGGAAGTATATGAAGCTTTAATGTCTCTGCTTTTTAAATATTTTCTTAAACATAGGCTTTGTGTCAATTAAAGAGGTGATCTTCTCCATCCTTAGAATGATTGCAGGGCATAACTACTATGGGAACTGTAGACCTTTCTCCCATATAATGTGATAAATTGTTTTAAGACATCCCTGACAGACAGCCACTTGGCCTCTTCTTGAATAATTCCAGTGACCAGTGACGGGGAGCTTACTACTGCACAAGGCAGCCCATTCTCTGATTGGTCTGCTATCATTGTTACAATGTTATTCCTTATATTAAGACAAAACTGCCTCCCAGTAATCTCCACCCATTGGTCCTAGTTCTGACTTCTGGAGCAACACAGAACCAACCTACTAATCTACTCCCTCCTGTACTTGACAGCCTTTCACCATACTCAAATGTAAGTATAAAACACCTTACCAAGTAACCCTAACCATAAATGCTTGTAAGTATGCCTATGCACATTCCGTAAATATATGGGATTTTCCATGCCCATGTTTTATCCATGATAATGGATAACCAAGGGCTGACATATATAGTTGTTATCCCTATCTCGTTGGGCTCAAACATTTTTTTTAAATGCCATGTACTTAAAAAAATAGAGATAATAGAGAATATAAACAATCTGTTCTATTTCTTGTTAGCACTAAATGAGACAAACCCAGGAGTAAAAAATGTATGTTACTGTCGTTCTGAAACAATGAAAGAGGCTTTGCATTATTTCACCTAATCTTATCAAAACCTGTAAGTAATATAGTCTTACTTCTTCCATTTAACTCATAAGAACACTAACATTGGCAGTCCCATGAAGAAGGTCAAATACTAGAATTGAGAAGTAGGCTCTGCTGCCTTCCCAAACCTCACAGGGCACTAAGTAAGGGCAAACCTTGAGTCTATGCCTAAGAAGTCATTCTTTTTTTTTTTTTTATTAATATGTCTTGATATTTCTTTTCCGCTACTGTAAGACCAAGGCAGGAAGGCCCTGGTCTTCCCAGGCCCTGTGGTGTGAGGTGATAGGCAGGGTGTGGAAATAATTTCCCATGGGCTGCAGCCAACCTGCCCGTGGTGGTTGTGTTGAACTTTGGGAAATGCTCACTAGTGCCTTACAGCTCTTCTAGATGATTGCACTGTTTCTTCCTCCTGGAATTCTCTTTTGGTTAATAGACACTAGTGCTGAAAAATGGAGCTCATTATGTTTTTTTCTTTTGTTTCATTTTCCTGAAAATATTTTCACAGAATATTTTGTAGAACGTGATACCGTCTACCTAGATTTCTTCCCTCTTCCCCTAAGGCTGTGTGAGTGTGGCTATTGTGTTCATACAGTTGAAAGATTCAAAATCTGCTCTCACCAAGCAGAGTCAACTATTTCAATGTCACCTCAAACAGCCATGATAAATTGCCCATCAATCCACACGCGACAAGTGTTTAGGAAGACAAGTGAAATGAGAGACACAAAAGCTTTTAGGGAGAAGGGTACACATGTAAAAGATATAAGCAATGTCTTGTCATTTGATTCTACCTTGGATGACCCACTAATACATGCCTTTTTTAGTTCAGTCTACCAGTTGGCCTCTTGCATTGAATAGGATCTCAAAGTTCATTCTGGATGCTTTCCCAAGATCCTCCACTGTCTTCAGCATCCTCTCATCTTTTTTTTCTGTCCTCTTTCCCCAGCTTTTGTCACGTCCCTCTCCAAAGGCTCCCAGATGTCTAGAGCAAACCATCCCTGTGAAATTACTTCCGATTTTATTCTCTTAGAAAAAGATCCAGCTCTGGAACTTTTCTCCCTTCCCTCCGCTCTCCCTCAGGCTTCAGTTATCTGACCACTTCTCCCAGAAGCTAATGGAATAACTCTTTGGATGTGGAATTTGACATATCGAGGGGAGGTATTTGGGTGGAGGGCAGATTATATCTTGGTAATGGTTTTCTTCCACCTCCAGGGGTTTGGCTGAAAAGGAAGCACACCTACATCTGCCTGGCATTCATCTGGGCCTATGCTTCCTTCTGGACCACCATGCCCTTGGTAGGTCTGGGGGACTACGTACCAGAGCCATTCGGAACCTCCTGCACCCTGGACTGGTGGCTGGCCCAGGCCACAGTAGGGGGTCAGATTTTCATCCTGAACATCCTCTTCTTCTGCCTCTTACTCCCAACGGCTGTGATTGTGTTCTCCTACGTGAAGATCATTGCCAAGGTTAAGTCCTCCTCCAAAAAAGTAGCTCATTTTGACAGTCGGATCCATGGCAGCCACATGCTGGAAATGAAACTGACCAAGGTAACTGCAGTAATCATTTACAGAGGTGTTTTCTAATCACTTAAAACTTCAAAGGGCAAAAAGGATAGGGAATGTTGGAGACTGGGAGGTCTTAGAATCTCTACTGTTTATGTCCTTCTGAACTTGGTTATTATTTATCTAAACTTTGTGGTGTATCTTTTCTCTGTCTCTGTCTCAGTCTCTCTCTCATTTATACACACACATACATGCACACACACACACACACACACACACACACACACACACATACACTAATTCTAATATCTACCAAAATTATACAGTGGATCTACTGGAGACTTATTCTCTCTGTTGAAGAGAATATTACTGGTTCTTATAAATTATTTTAGCATAAGAATCATAACTTTTATAAATTTTAAAATGCCTCACAGAATTTACTGTTTTATATGGACTTTGATTAGGGACATGATTGGGGACATTCTGCTCTCACACTTTGTTTATAGAGTAAGAACTTACCACATCTGCTTTCCTATGGAAACTTAACACAGGAGCAATTTCTGCAGATTTGAATCCCCTGGTAAATGCTAGTTTTCAGAGTTGGCAGCAATTTAAATATTGTGACATAAGGAAAAGGGCAGACAATTTGAAAACAAACTAAGGTATTAATTTTATCATCAACACTTGCCAGGTTTGTGACCCAAAGTTAGACACCTTTAAATCTCTATTTCTGCATGAGTATAATCTATCGCATTGGGTTATGGTGGAGATTTAATGAGATAAAGCATGTTGTCCTGTCATCTGATGCATAGATGTTAAATAAACCATAACTTTGCCTTTCTCTTTACACTTTCATCATGTCTCATCCTTATGTGGAAAATACTTGTCAGCTTATACTATCACAATAAATGTCATACAGATAATATCAAACTGTATCATTAATATTAGTACATTGGACTTTCCATCTTCTATTTTAAAGATACAAGTAAATGTAGATGGAGGTTCTAGTAATTCCTTCTGGTAAACCAGTCAGCCATGTTGATGGATAGCCCACCTTCAAGTGTCATCACCGCCTACTTTAAGGACCAAGGTCTCAGGGACCTTATCAGTTCCTTATTGACTGGAGATGGCTTCCTAATAAGCCAGGGCCTTCCTCTTAGCCATTCTTCTCTCCAAATTGCTGAATTCCAGTTGTTCTAAGATTTCTTGGTTGCACAGTTGAGCTAAAGATTCTTTTTTTAAAAATTAAAATTAAAATACAGTTGACATCCAATATTAGATGTATAACCCAGTGATGCAACATTTATATTCCTTATGAGATCACCAAAATAGTCTTGTAACTGTCACCATACAAAGTTATTATGATAATATTGACTGATTCTCCAATACTATACATTACATTCCTGTGACTTATTATTATTATGTTTTTTATAACTGGAGGTTTGTACCTTCTCCTTTCCCTTTTTTACCCATTCCCCACTTTACTCCCCTCTGGCTACCATCAGTTTGTTCCAGTTGACTTTTGCTCCCTAAACTCCACTTGCTAGGCAGGAGGAAGTTTGATGGAACTTTTCATCATTCGAAGTGTATACCAATAACCTAAATACAGAGCAGCTATTCATGAACAAAAATGCAGAATTGGGAATCATGATCTACTTCTATCTTATAACTGCCTACAAAGTAAGAAAAAGTTTTTCATAAAATGAAGGATCACAAACTATTTTTATTTTTTATTTTCAGCTCTTCCTTGAGCTCCTAGCTCTAAAAAATAAATAAATCCAAGTTAAATGTGAGTTACACTTAGTCCAAATTCTATTCTATATCCAGCACTGTTCTAGGAACTGGGTGAATGCAACAGTGATAGTGTTCCTTTCTAGTCACTGATGGAAGGTGGCCCAGGGAAACAACACGATGTCTATCACACTGCTGTGGATTTCAGTTGACCTGGCAGCCCTGTAATTTGACATACCGTGAGGGTGCTGAGATGTCATGTGACTTTCTCTTCTTCCATCCCCCAGTGTCATTGGCCTTGAGACATTTTTATGATCTTGCCTAGTGAATCTGGGTCCTCATACGCATGAGGTCCTTCTCTAGTTTCTTCAAGTCTGTTCTCATCAAGTCTATTCTCTTTCCTGTTTGTCTAGTTGCTTGCCTTGACCCCCTCACAATTATGAATATGCCAGGTTCTTATTTTTGTTGTGTATTCGTAGAGGGTTGGTAACTTCTGAAGCTCATTATCCATATGAGGCAAAGCTCAGCACACACCATTTAATTTGACTTATGATCATTCTCCTTGTCCTAGACTGCATAGATTAAACAGGCTCACCCAGACCAGATTAACCAAACAGATGTTAAATGAAAAGTGTAGGTATATATGTGCATGATTTTATTTTATGTATATTTTCTACCATATATACTGAATGATATTGTATATTATTTCTATATTTCATTTACATATATTACATGTATATTTGAATAACCTAAATATATGTTTCTAATTATTCACACTTGTGCAAAAACCTTGAGTTAAAATTGAACCCACAGTGAAAAATAAACACAACTTTCTATTGTGGCATATTCTGTACTAAATTAAAACTATTTTAAATTACTATTAATTTGACCTTGATTTTCTATACTGAGTGAAAATAAATAGGAAAAAAAAGCCTCCTGCTGGGTCTTTTTCCTTCATTTAGCTACCTCTCAGGATTGGCAATTTGCCTGTTTGCTTGGAGCTTCTGATCTTCAGAACAGCCTGGTCTAAAAGCTTATTACTAAAAGGCCACCTCCGAGGATTCTGGGATCAAAATCATTTACTTTTTTGTGTACTCTAATTATTTCTAGATGGGTTATTACCTGGGCCTGCGTTTTGCCAGTCTGGCTTTGTCAACTTAAAAATTGATGTTTTATTTATAACCCTTTCTCCACACTGTAGCTTCCCTCTAATTTGTTTTAAAAGGTGGTTTTGCTAGGCTTTTGTAGCAGGCTGAAATTTCACAGACTACAGAAATTGCAGAGGTGTGCAAAGTAAAATAAAATAATCATAAAGAAACCAAAAGGAAAAACATACTCTCTTTATATATATGTCTATGACTCAGCCTAACCTCATTTTTAGGTCTTCATTTGACCTTGTAAAACAATGTTAAACAATCAGGATAAATACAGTTGAATCAAGAGTTTTTGTCCTCTTCTCACGGCTATGTTCTACTAGTAAGGACATCTTTATAATTCCACAGTGCCAATGGGTGGGGGCTCCTAGTCTGCTGGTTGTTTATTGATCCTGGTATTGCTGCGATATTTAAGGTTTCCTCTGGTCTCAGTCATCACTTGTCATGGGTCACTTTGCATCCTTCTTGTCCCAACTATAAAGCCTCTTCAGATTCATCAACAATTCCAGCTACTTCCCCATCTTTGGACTGCAGATGTTGGGAGCTTGGTTAAGACCCTGAAAAGTGAGGCATATGTTTTCTGCTCTTCTATCTCCAAAGCATTGAGGCTCTATTGCTCCCAGACCCCCATCCCTGTCCCTCCTCCTCTCCCCATCCCCACCCCATGCTAGCTCAGTGGAGTAGCTTCGGAACAGTTTCTCCAGGTTAGCTACCAGCTCCTCCGATGCCCTCCCTCGCCTTCTGGCTGTAGGCTCTTCACTCACGCTGCAGTGGGAAAACTGGCTCCTACTGCACGTGCATCCCTTAAATTGTTCACATAATAAGCCTAATGCCCCGAGTCCTTCAAGTCTCTGGCTGCGGATACTCAAAGTCATTTTAATCCCACTCAAAAGCCTCTTCTCCGATGTATTTTTCTCTCTCGTAAATTTCCAGTTTCTTTTATAAAACTCAGATGCGGAGAAATGAATGTTTTACTTCTTTGAGTATTTTGGCTTCTAAAAACCTTCACACAAGGCAGTGAAGGCTCTTGCTGCTACTTTACAGAGGGAGGTGGTGGAGTCACAGGAAGGGAATGCCAGAAGCATAGATTAATTTTTCCAGATATTAGTAGGCAAATTCTATTAGTATTTCATATGTATTCATTTAACAGACGTAGATCAGCTAGTGTCCCAGACCTATAGTTAGTATGTAGATCCTGTAGGTACCCAGCTTTCTCTTAATTTTCCTATTTCCTCTAAAGTCCCTGCCTAGTTGAAGCCCCTCTGTAGGCCATCAGAGCACTTGGCACATTTATGTTACTGAATCTCATGTTTATTGCTCTTTTTTTTTTTAATATATTTTATTGATTTTTTACAGAGAGGAAGGGAGAGGGATAGAGAGCTAGAAACATCGATGACAGAGAAACATCGACCGGCTGCCTCCTGCACACCCCCCACTGGGGATGTGCCCGCAACCAAGGTACATGCCCTTGACCGGAATCGAACCTGGGACCTTTCAGTCCGCAGACCGACGCTCTATCCACTGAGCCAAACCGGTTTCGGCTATTGCTCTTTTTTGAAAGACAGTAGGTAGGTGAGGGCAAGCACTGTTTGCTGCTGCCCTCCGTAGCCTGGTGCCTGCTAGATGCTTAATCAAGATTGCTGTAATGAATACATAATTGCATAAATGAAGTTAGCCTAATTATGTTGATGAGTGTTAAGCAGTCCCTTGACCCCTGGCTTCAGCCCCTCTTTCCCTTTTATTCCTGAAGAGGTGTTTTGTTTTGCTTTGTTCTTTCACCATGATTGTAAATTCTTTTTTAAATTCATGAACATAAATGTCTGCTTCCCTCAAAGGATTCCTCTCCTTTGTTGCTCATCAAGTGTTATTTATCATTGATGATTTGGATTCAGGGAACCCCATGTGAATTCTAAGGGTAGTCTGTAATAAGGCTGACTGCACTGCTTTATTTTTTCACCTAATTAATTAACTTATTTTATCTGTTTCTTTTTAACTTAAATGTCACTTCCCAGAGAAATATTCCCTGATTGAATTCATCTTCTTATTATAATACTAGGGGCCCAGTGCACGAAATTCGTACACTGGGGAGGGGTTCCTCAGCCCAGCCTGCTGGGAGCGTACCTAAGCCCCAGTCTGGCCTCCCTTTTCGGGAGGCCACCGGGCTGATCCGGGGAAGGCGCCAGCCCCATCACCCTGCTACTGCAGCCACTGCCAGTCACCGCAGCCGCCAAGGTATTTTCATCAACACGGACTCCAGTCCCTTCACCATGAAAAAATGGCAACTTTCTTTAGGCATTTTCAAGATGTGGCTTTCATAGGATATGACATTTCTTTCTTTATTTTTCTTTTTATCCTCACCTGAGGATATGTTTCCATTGATTTTTTTTTCCCCTTCCCTCTGATCCCAGGCTCGGCCCCTGCCCAAGCCTAAAGCCTCAGCCCCAGGCTTTAGGCTTGGGAAGGGCCCCCTCCCCTCCGATGGCTGGCTGGGAGTGACCTGGGTGCCAAGGAGGTTCCTAGGACCCAGGTATGTATACAAATTAACCACCATTTTTGTTTGGTTAATTTGATATACTCACTCTGATTGGCTGTGGGCATAGTGGAAGTATGGTCAATTTACATGTTTCTCTATTATTAGGTAAGATTTTCATGCTGCCTTTACATTTTCTTCTTAGAATATGTCACAATATATAATTAATTTACAACTACATATTTATTTTTGTGATTATTTGCTCAATGTCTGGTTTTACCACTGGTAATAAAGCCCATGGGGTTAATAACCATATCATTTTGTTTACTTTATGGCTAGTTTTGCCACTAGCCCACCGAGAAGTCTCACATAGGTGACATTTGTTATTTATTTTGGCTGCCAGTGGCTAAGCCCCTTTCTGTGACTGGAATTTTTGTATTGAGGAATTTCTAACATTTTGTGTCTTGCTGAGGAGTATAGGAAAGCAGGGCTGGCAAAGATCGCCTCTTAATTTAAAAGATACAAAAAAACCAGTTATTACTTTTCCAAGATTCCCTTGCAGCTAGAATACAGCTCTGACCCTAGGCTCCAGGCACATCAGCCTATCTCAGGAATTAGTGACACCAGATAAAGGGGCAGGGAGGGCTCTCCCCAGGCCATGGCTATAGCAGCAATAGTTTCTGCATCAGAACCAGTTCAGGGCATAGTTTTGGGTATGATTTCTGTCTGCTTGGCCTCATTCTAAGTCCAGCATTCTCAGTGAGGCTGTGTCCTCACCAACACATTCCTTTTCTGTCTCACTCAGCCAACGTCCATTTCTATTGCTTGAACTCAGAATCTTGACAGATTTACTTTGAGTCAATAACTTTCCCTCTCTGGGCTTTAGTTTTCTCATCTATGAAAAAAGCTGTGGGAGGGGGATTAAGTGATAACTAAGTTACCTTATAAAACTCTGAGGTTTGCTCTGCCAGCATGGCTCAGTGGTTGAGCATCAACCTATGAACCAGGATGGTTCGATTCCCAGTCAGGGCACATGCCCAGGTTTCAGGCTCCATCCCCAGGAGGAGGTGTGCAGGATGTAGCCGATCAATGATTCTCTCTCATCATTGATGTTTCTCTCTTCCTTTCTGAAATCAATAAAAATATATTAAAATTAAATAAATACAACTCTTAGATTCTGTGAAAATGGCTGGATTGGTTGGATTATTTATAGGTCTGTGGTGCCAGTTTGGCTCAATGGGTAGAGCATCATGATGCCTGTGGACCAAAGGGTCCCAAGTTTGATTCAGGTCAGGGGCATGTACCTTGGTTGCAGGCTCCTCCCTGGCCCAGGTCCTAGTTGGGGCGCATGCAGGAGGCAACCAATCAATGTGTTTCTCTCACATTGATATTTCTCTCTGTCTTTCCCTCACTCTTCCACTTCCTCTAAAAATTGATAGAAAATTATCCTCAGGTGAGGATTAAAAAAAAAAAACAACGATCTGTGGTAATAGCTCTTATTTCTAAAACCACCTGGCCTCCCCATCTGAGTACCTGAGTGTTTACCCACCTCCAAATAGCAGTATCCCCATCTTGGTTCATCTGTAATGAACAGTGAACTCTCCCTTGTTTTGTTGAACCAGATACTTATAAATGTACTAGAGGCCCGGAGCATGAAATTCATGCATAGGTATGGTCCCTAGGCCTGGCCTGCAATCAGGGCCATCTTCCCTGGCAGCCGGCCCCCCCCCCACCGCCACCCACCCCCAGTTCCCTGTTCCCCATTGGGAGATTGAAGCCTGCTGGCCAGGGGGAGGGACTGAGAGGTTGGTCGGCAAGCCCCTATTGGGCGATGCCTGTGGGCTGGGGGAAGCTCCTGCATTGAGCATCTGTCCCCTGGTGGTCAGCGCATGTCATAGTGACCGGTCGTTCTGCCATCTGGTCGATTTGCATATTACGCTTTTATATATAGAGAGATATTTTCTGTTCTCTATGCCAGCCACTACCTCATTGGGGAATATTGTGTTCAGTTTTAGATAAAAACTCTAAAACACAGATGCATGGAGTGACATGACCTAATTTACACCCTCTCCTCTCAACAAGCTTTCGCTTGTTTATAGAGTAGTGGTATTTTAAGATTTGAGAAAATTGCAACTGGGAAGTGCAGAATTCTTCTGCTTCTTCTTTTTTTAAAGTATGAATTGATGTTCTCTACTTGGATCACAACCAGGGCTGACATATGGCAGACACACCGAAGCTCTCAAGAGTTTTTTTCTAGAAAAATGTTTGAAGGAGGGTTTGGGACAGTTGACTCTAGTTGTCATTCTGCTGGTAACATAGAAGGAAGGTAGAAACTCAAACTAGATATTCTTAGAGTTGCTGAATTAGTTAATTTCTTAAAGGTGGTGTGCAAGGTTAATATCATTATCCTTGCTTTTCTATAGATGAGGGGTCTGGGGGCAAAAGGAGGGAGATCATGATGTCAAGTTCTCTGCCTTCCTCCATACCATTGGATGTATCACTCAATGACAGGCTGCAGTCTTATAACTGGCATCTACTACTGCATTACTATCTTTTAATATCATTTCCCCCCTCCAATTGAGAGCAAATCTATAAAATTGCTAGCTATACCCAAGACAAAAAAAAAATCAAAACCAAATCTTATTATTCCTATGCTCCTGTGAATTGTAGGTCCCCCTCCCCATTCTCCAATTGCACAGATGTGGTGATGGCTCTTCTTGTGACCTTATCTCATCCCAAACACTGAAATATATTTCTTATTACTAGTCTAGCTGCTTCTGCAATGTGATTCAGTCCTGTTATTGGTGGGGAATTTCTTCCATCTCTTTGGTCCTTCTGTTCAGCCTTAACTTCCATGTCAATTCCATGTCCTCTTCACCTCTAGTTCATTGTTCAAGAGGGCATGGGGCTTCAGCTGTTGGCTGAAGTCTTATTCATGTCAGGGCAAAGGAGCCTGATGGGAATAACTGAAATAGTGGTTCTTAGAGGCTCAGGGATTCTGCCTCATTCACATTGGTCCTTGGAGCTGAACCAAGATGAGAATCCAAAGCCCAGAGTATCTCCATGTCAGTGACTGTCCCTCAATTCTACACTACCCACACAGAGAGGACAGGACCCCTCTTCTTGGAAATGTCTGCTGGGATGGTTCAGGTGTGTTGGGTCCAACAGCAGACCCTATAATTGGACAATTTACTTTCAGTCCTATTGTTTTAATTGGTTAATTCACTGGACTTGATCCATACAGGCAATATTAGTTCCATGACACTTGATGCCAGCCTGCACTGGAGCTGAAACACAATGATATCCCTTGGTTTCTGCAGCAAGATGATTTTGAAAGGAACTGGCCTGCAGATGTGATTCTTTTGTAGAAGCTAAACACATATTCTGTGATTTTCCTCCCACAAAAACTGCCCAATTTAAAAATTTAAAGTTTTACTGCTTTCCCAGTGAACCAAAAAGCAGTGATAAAAGTGCAGCAATTAAAAACTAAACAACTTAGAGAAAGCAGACAGGTACAGGTGCCCATGTTATAACGGGTTTAAGGATATCTGGGAGAAAAATTCTGGAAAACTGAAATGAGGACACACTTAGAAATGAGGAGGGCAAGGAACAGACTGCATAAATGATTAAACACAGTTGAGTAGAAAACTGAGTAGAAAGTTCTGGGAAAACTGAGCGCTACATGAAAGTTTTGGAAGATGTTGTAGAATATATCTGAAAACAGGTTGAATATTTTAATGTTTAATATTTTGTGGAATATATTTTAACATGAGAAGGTTGAAAATAATGAACATCCCTCATTTTAACTTCGTATTCACTTCAAAAACCTAAGTAACATTCTTTAATAGCTTTTAAATCCAGGGTTCCTTCACTCTTTCTGCTTTAAACCTGCTTTCTAGTCACTCACTTTAAAGTATTTAGCTTTATTCTAATCTCAGAAAAACCACACTGATTTATTGGCTGTATTTATAAACTACAGTAGTTTAATTCTCCTATGCCCTTTTAAAAGGGATAACAGAATGAAGATGTTTTTGGTCCTTCCTGTTGCCCATTGTACACTCCCATGATAGTAGAAAATATGTAAAATGTGGAATATATTATGGACTAAGTGCCGATCTATTTTTTGTCGATGACTTTGGCAGCAATACAGAAAACAGCTCTTCATTAAGATACTGTGAAATAAAACCCTCACCAAAAGGAGAAGGGATGGTGCTATGTTAAGTGCCCAGACATCTGCTAAAGCAAGTTTTATTTGTATAGTTATTGTTTAGTGGGGGTTTGAAAAAATATACCCTCAGTGTGAGCCTAGGGGCCTCCATTTCATTTACAAACAAAACTCACATCGACCAAACCAAATACAATCTCACCCGGGTAATCTTCTGCAGAAAATGGAAGAGCAAGCACGCAGGGGACCTGTGCATGTGTGGTATGCCTGGTTTGTAACTGTGAAGCACAGGTGAGAATTTTGGCTCAGGACCTTAACACAAGGCTGCAGAACGGGCTTCGGGACCCGGGGGAGGTCTGGGCTAATTTGATTCATCTCCTTGGGATTAGATTTCTATTTGCAAAGTGGAATGAAATTAAATATTGTTGAGGGGTTTTTGTTGTTTTGCTGCAGTTACGTTTTAGAGATGAGCCTTGAACTTTCTGGGTGAAATTCTAGAACCTGCGACTTAAGGGTAGATTTGCTTGTTATTTGGCACATCTCACACATGCAGGGTTCCCGGGGCTCATGCACGCTGCTGACAGGCTGTTCACAGGCCAAGCAGACTGAGGGGTATGGACAGTTCCTGCATGCAACACTCTCTGCTCCCACAAAGCATGTTGAAATGCACATGCACACAAATGACTTTGCTTAAAAAATACTTATCCAACTAGATTTCTACTATTATTTTATTGACTTTTAGAGAGAGAGAGAGAGAGAGAGAGAGAGAGAGAGAGAGAGAGAGAGAGAGAAATTCATGGCTTGGTTGCCTTCAGCATTTGCGTACTGACCTGGGATAGAGCCCCCCGTCCTGGGTATGTGCCAGAGTGGAACCTACATCCTTTTGGTGTACAGGATGATGCCACAACCAACTGAGCCCCCGTCCAGGGCTCCAGTTGGATTTCTAAAGCAAAAAAGGATGCATAAATATTGTTGCTTTAACTCTATTAATAAAATATTTTGTGTCTTATTACTAATTATTGATCCTCTACACCCGTTCTTCATGCCCTTGATGTTGGGAATTGTTATTTTACTTCTAAATAAGGGGATGGGGCAAAGAAGTGGCCCCTGGCCTCAGATAGCTCCGTCCAGAGCTTTAGGGAACTCAAAGGTAAAAGGAAGGTCCATTTTCCCTAGAAATCCATGGTGGGTTTGATTATACTTTTTCTAGTAATGTGCCCCTCCCTGTTCCTGCTACTGCAGCCCGGGGCATACAGTCCTCTGGTCAACCTGGTCATGTGATGCCTGGTCCATAAAACAGCCGAGGGGTGGGAAGGGAGGCTGGCAGTGCTAAGGTACAGGATATACTGAAAAGAGGAACATAAACCCTAACAAACAAAACCGATCCCTCTACACAGCGGACTGATTTGAATATAGTTTCATTATAGCAGGTCCTTTAATAATGTTTTGTTCAATGTCATTTTGTTATATTGTTGATGAGATGAGATATTGTAGGAACTTTACTCTTATTTATATCAATTAGCCTATGGTAAAGTTGGTTTTGTTACAAGTTGTTTCACTTACAATTGCAGACCTATTGATGATGTTAAGTAGTTATCTAACAGAAAGAATATTCTAGTAGGTAACAGTGTAAGGTTACTTTGAAGTTAGTGTACTTTCCCACAATGAGGACTTGAAATAGCTCAAGTTTAAATAAAATTAAAACCAGCCCTTGTGG
This sequence comes from Eptesicus fuscus, assembly GCF_027574615.1. NCBI lineage: Eukaryota > Metazoa > Chordata > Mammalia > Chiroptera > Vespertilionidae > Eptesicus > Eptesicus fuscus. The sequence continues at coordinate 18,094,549 of NC_072482.1, read as the reverse complement.
GTTTGGGTCAGTGGATGGAGCAGGACCGTGGACTGAAGGGTCCCAAGTTTGATTATGGTCGGGGCACATACTAGGTTGCAGGCTAGGCCCTGGTCTGGGCCTTTGTGGGAGGCAACCAATTAATGTGTATCTCTCTCACATTGATGTTTCTTTCTCTGTGTCTCTCTCCCTCCCTTCCCCTCTCTCTTACAGTCAATGGAAGAATATCCTTGGGTGAGAATTAACAAAACAAAACAACAAAACCTGATAAGAGTAATAATTCTATGTGGGCAGAGATTGTGTTTGCTTCATTCATTGCTTTATCCTCAACACAAAACATACAAGAGACACTCAATAATACTTTTTGATCGGATGAATAAACAATGACCTTTCTACCTCCTGGTTTCCTCCTCCTCATTTCATTTTACAGGTTAATCTTCCTAAGCACAGCTCTCAGTATATCTCCTGCTCAAAAACCTACTAGTGCCTCAGAGCATATGGAATTAGGTGCAAGCTAAGTTATTTGTTATACAAAACCCTGCATACATGGATGTTATCTTTTTTCCAGCGCTATCTTCCTTTGCTGCTTTTTCATATGCCAAGTGTATTGCTCACCAATTCCTGTATGAACTTCACACATACCTGTCTATGCCTTTGCTCATGCTGGCTTCACTACTGTTCCTTTGTTTCCACTTGCCAACGTGAAGGTCATATGCTACATCCCTCATGAAACTCAATGTGTCCCATAGCATGTAATTTTGTCCTCCTGGCACTTAACTCCTATACAGCCTTGTCCTGTAGTTATTTGTGTTCTAGGCAGTAGTCAGCAAACTGCGGCTCGTGAGCCACATGCAGCTCGAGAGCCCCAATTTACCGCTCTGTTGACTAATGAGTTTGCCGACCACTGGGATAGGGACTTAATCACAAGGAACAACAGCCTGTAATTATTGGAATCGAGAGTCTAGGTCAGTGGTTGGCAAACTCATTAGTCAACAGAGCGGCAACCCGCGGCTCGTGAGCCACAGTTTGTCCACCACTGTTCTAGAGGGATACAGCCAGGCACAAGGTGTACAGGTACCTCTACAGCACTTGTTAGTGTCTCTTGCCCAAAGCACTTTCTAAAAGAGTTTGCTGAATTGAAGTGAAATGATCTATTCTATAGGGCCAGATAGTTGCAGGGCACTAATTAAGACTACATTACTAAAGGGACTGAATTGCAGATTGTGAAAAATTAGGATTTTCTAAATCCTATTTCCTTTTTTTGTTAATCCTCACCAGAGGAGGATATTTTTTCCATTGATTTTTTTTTTTTAAGAGAGTGAAAAGGAGGGGCGAGAGAGTGAGAGAGAGAAACATCAATGTGAGAGAGACACATCATTTAGTTGCTTCCTGAATGCACCCGACCAGGGTGAGGATTGAACCTGAAGCCCAGGTACAGCCCTTGGGTTCTCAGGCTGTCACTCGAATCACTGCTCAGAGCTTAAATCCTATTTCTAAATATTCTTTGGCCTGAAAGTTAAGAGGCCTCTAAAGTAAATATATTTTTGTGAGAGAGAACAGGGCTTTCTGGAAAAGTCTCTTTTATACAACTGTGTCACTTTGGTTAAAGCTCGGTGATTCTTTTACTTTGTAGCTGGTGAATTTCCATGATCTGAGCCTCAAAAGTAAGAAAGATTGAGCCAAAAGAAATAACATTTAATGGAAATCTCTGAACAAGATTCATATTAGAATTTCAAATAAGGACAGTTTCTAAGTTTCCTGAGGCAAATATGGGTGATTTAAAATTTTATCAAGGTGAGCATATTTTCCATCTAGTTTTTAACTCAACGTGGGCTGAGAAGTCTGGAAATTGCAGGAGCAGTGATGTCTTTTTTGCATGATTTCCTGTGCCATGTAGGCACAGTGGGACAGTGTTCATAGGGTTAAACTTTGGGCCTTTGGGCACATTCAAATTCTGCAGTGAAGAATAAATGAATTGTGGTAAGTGGGATAAAGAATTGTAATAACTTCTCCTGGCCTAATATTTCAGATGTTCATATAAAATGATTCCTACAGACAGGAGAATTGGAAAGATGATAGACTTTATTGAGTATACATAAGCTACCTGCCTTTCCGCCACACCAGTATTCCCAGCAGGTGTCTTGATTTTGTTGTCTGTTGCTTCTCTCACCAGGTGGCCATGTTGATTTGCGCTGGCTTTCTGATTGCCTGGATTCCTTACGCAGTGGTCTCTGTGTGGTCAGCTTTTGGAAGGCCAGACTCCATCCCCATACAGCTCTCTGTGGTGCCAACCCTACTTGCAAAATCATCAGCAATGTACAACCCCATCATCTACCAGGTCATCGATTACAAACTTGCCTGTTGCCAAACTGGTGGTTTGAGAGCAACCAAGAAGAAATCTTTGGAAAACTTCAGGTAAAATTTCAGAAGCTGGAAATGAGTGATACACTTTGGTTTCAGGATCCCCTGGGGTTCAAGCCACTCCAATGTGCTTTCTACTTAGGCTTAGTGCTTATCACTTAGGAGTAGAGTCGGAAGGGCTTTCTTTTCTTTTCTTTTTTAAAAATATATTTTATTGATTTTTACAGAGAGGAAGGGAGAGGGATAGAGAGTTAGAAACATTGATGAAAGAGAAACATCAATCAGCTGCCTCCTGCACAGCCCCCACTGGGGATGTGCCACAACCAAGGTACATGCCCTTGACCAGAGTCAAACCTCGGACTCTTCAGTCCGCAGGCCGACCCTCCATCCACTGAGCCAAACCAGATAGGACAGGAGGGCTTTATTTTCTTCATCAAAATTCCTGAAATCAGATAATTATATATGTAGGAGATGATGACATGAGAGTGATAAAGTGATTCTGGTTTTTTTATATTTTACTTATTTTTCAATTAAAGTTTACAATCAATTTTAGTTTCAGATGCACAGCATAGTGGCTAGAAAATCATGTACTTTACAGAGCAGTCTCTCCAAATGTTTCATGTACCCACATGGCCCCATTCATAATTATCACAATATTATTGGCTATATTTCCTATGCTCTAATTTCCTATGCTCTGTTCTGTAACTACCAATGTGTACTGCCTAATCCCTTTACCTTTTTCTGTTTTTGATTGTAGAGCAACTAAGATATGAAGCTGTGTTCATTTGAACAACCATTATGTATCACTCTTCCTTATCTAGGACCAAACCCATTTAACTCCAAGACTACGGTTCCACATGGCACTGATCCAAAATTAAGTTCTCATAACAGAAAAGATTCTCCTGTTTGGGACATTTCTATCACTAGCTAAGAGTATAAGATTTGGGCAGGCAAAGATAGGAGAGAAGGGAGATGGCATTTTCACTCTGCCAGGTTCCTTATTTTATTTTCACAAGAGCCCCATGTTATCCCTTCTCTTATCTTTTTCAGATAAGGAAACTGAGGTTAAGTGAGCTGCCCAAGTTTACCTAGGCAGGAAGTAGCAGAACAGGGATTTTAATTCAGGTATATTGGGTTTCAAAATTCATTCTCATTGATCTGTGCTGATTCTGCTTCACAATGAACAAGTGAGTTTGGGAATCCAGGACCATTTTCCCTAAAGGCTCAGGGCAGGTAAAGAGTTGAGGATTATAGGTGGTCTTCTGTGTCCAGTCAGGGCCGATCTCAGCAGTAGAATGTGGAATAGGTACCTGAATTTATGATCTGAGGTGAGGGCAATTGAGAAGGTCCCAGGTTCTCTGAGCCCACTTTTTTCTTATTCACTTGAGGTCTAGTTATTTTTCAAAACTATTTTCTGCAAGTAAGTAGGAAACAGAAGTGGGGGTGGTGGTAGAACTATGAAAAGATGTGGGTTTTTAATCTTGTTCTTTCACTGTGCTTAAGTGACCGATCTTTTGACCTTTTGTTTCCTCACCATGTAGGTACAGAATCAAATGAAAAAGATAAAATGAAAATACAAATAAAAGGAAGTGTCATTTTTGCTATGGTACAGGGGAAGAAATGCACAATATGGAAGTAGAAGATCAGCATTTAAGATCGATTTTGCTATTTACAATAGGTCTAAAATTTGGGGGCAAATTAACAATTTAGAGCCCAGGATTGGAATGAGCTGATGGCCCTACTCATGTTCCTAAATTGTAAGAATTACACAAAAAGTGAATGTGAAAAGGGCTAAGTAACAACTGCTAACCCTTCTCCCCCTCACCCTCCCCACCCCCGCACACACACACACACACACACACACACACACACACACATTGTTGGTGTTTAATGCCTTCTCTGTTGAATTGAAAAAATTCAAATACTAAACCAAAATGCATCTATTTTGGAAGTAATAACACTTTGCCCTTATCAACTATTGATATTCTACTATGAATAAGGTAGAGAGAATACTTTTAATAGAGCAGTTATGAGAGAAAATAATGGGACACTTCTTCTTCTGAAGGAGATGGGAATTTGACAGGAAGGGCTGAAGGCAAATTTCATCTACCTCATAATTTTGCCTCAGATTGACTCTGTGTTCTGCACATTCACTCACAAGTGTGAGCAGCACATACATATTCAACACTCAACAATGAAAATACAGGAATTAATGTGGAAGAAAGTGGCTTAAGGCTACAAACCTTTAGAGAAATCAACCAGGAGAGAGACAGTTCAGTACACCTGCTCCCATTAGCCATTTATAGGAAATATGGCCATTGCTTTGCCAGAGGAGGACAAGGGCTGTTTCCTTACTCCAGAGTTTCAGCTTTCAGTGGAAACAGCAGGCAGTCATGCTGAAGCAAGGAGGAGCCCTTAGATTCTAAGGATTGAAGCATCTTCAGGGGAGGTACGCTAAAGAGTATGATGAGTTGCAGATTTTAGAAGGATCTGCTTCAGACCAGAGCAGAAGGGTGAGAAGTGGCCACCAGAGGTTTCTTTATAACTTTCCAAAGGAAAAAACAAACAAAAAAAACTTGTTTGTCTTTGTTGTTATTAAGAAGCTAAGATGTTGTTATTAATTGTAATGTAAATATCTGTGTTTTCCGATGGTCTTAGGCTCTACAGCAGTGGTTCTCAACCTGTGGCTTGCGACCCACAGGTTGAGAACTGCTAGCAGGGTCGCCTAAGACCATCGGAAAACACAGATATTTATATTACAATTCATAACAGTAACAAAATTACAGTTATGAAGTAGCAACGAAAATAATTTTATGGTTCCACAACATGAGGAACGTATTAAAGGGTCGCGGCATTAGAAAGGTTGAGAACCACTGCTCTAGAGACATAGATTGATTTCAAAGAAAAGAGCTAATATGTTGAATATGAGTTGACTCACCCCCCACCCCAGCCCCAAAATTAAGCTGATAAAGGGAAAAATATGTCCAAGACCCATTTTTGAAATGGTATTTATTCACCCTCTCCCCACCTCACCCCCCCACACACACAGGGTATCCAAGTACAGCTCCTGTACTTTGGAAAGTGTTTTTCTCCACCTTGTTGCATGTAAGAGACACCGGGAAAATTTTGAAAAATTACTGCAGCCCAACGTCACCTGCAGAGATTCAGTTTTAACCAGTTTTGACTGGGGCTGAGCTTCAGTTGTTTGATTGTTTAACTCTCCCAGGTGATTCTCATTTACAGGCACTGTTGCCAGCCAGCGAACCCGAGTCTCGGAAAGGAAGGCATTAGTGCAGCTCATGGGACCATAGGCCTTTCACCCATGGTCACTGATTGTCAGTGACAGATGACCCAGGCAGCAGATGCTAAGCCAATCTTAGATGGAATAGGAAAGTTCTAAAGACACTGGGGGTATATGGTGAAGAACAAAAACATTTTACATTCCTAGGATTTGAGTAAAGATAAAGAAGAACAGAGCCCTAAATTCTGCATTGTTATTGTAATCAGACTTCTCCTGACCACCTTAGTTTTAATGCTGTCTTCAAAAAGAATGCTCTTTCAGTAGGTGAGTCATAGGGTAAAACTGAATGGTAGACAGGTATACAGTGATTTTTATTTCCCCCTAGAGGACAGCAAAATCACTAGGGCACAGGAAATGTGGCATGAACAAGTGGCATGTTTTTGAAAAGCTCTACCCAAGGGATTATTTTTACTTTGAGAATTCTAAATTGAATTATTACTTTTCATCTTTTTGAAAAATAAGTTTTTATTGATTTTAGAAAGAGAGGAAGGGAGAGGGAGAGGGTGAGAGAGAGAAAAAGAGAATCACTGATGAGAAGCATAGATTGGCTGCCTTCTGCATACTGGGGATAGAGCCCTCAACCTGGGTATGTGCCCTGACCTGGAATAAAGCCCAAGATCTCTCAATGCACAGGTTGATGCTTAACCAACTGAGCTACATCAGCCAGGGTTCTTTTTATCTTTTTAATTCAACTCTTGTGCATACAATATTCATGATAGTCAATGTTGATATGACGTGCCTATATATGTGTGCATGTATATATGCAAATAAAATGCATACTAAATTGCATTGTTCTTCTCTATCTAGGCTGCACACTATAACCACTGTCAGGGAGGCTTCTGCTGTGCTGGAAATCCATCAGGAGGTATGAAGATGGACACAGCATCACATGGACACCATTGTCACTTCTTTGCCTCTTCACTGCTGTTAATGTTTAATTGTGAACACACTTTTCTCTGTGTTATATTTTTATATTTTGTACACTTTCCCTCTTTCTCCTTAAGCCAGGATTTACTGGGAAATATTCCAATGGTCAAAAGGAATCTAGATTATAAGATGCTGCTTAAGTAATATTACTAGGAAGAGTCTCCTTAGAATTCTCTTTTTATTACTATTTTAAAACCTATTGTAATGCCAAACAGTGTTAAGTCTGAGATATGAAGAAAAATGTTTAAAAGTTTTATTTATTAGGGTATTATTTAATTCCATTACACCATCATTGTTATTTCTTAAGGCAGGCAGTTTCTGGGGTTCAGGGAGGTGGGTGATCACTGGGATCCTGTGCTGGACCATGGCTTTCACTGGTAGATGTTTTGATTCTCACAGCCACTCTCTTCTCATGCAGACAGAGGTTCCAAGTCTAATGGCAGAGATTCTACAAAGTCGTCCTCTGGGGAAATCAATTTTGCCTTAATTCCCCCAAAGCTCTCTTGTATCTCAGAATTTGAGGACTGAAATAATTTGAGGAGTGATGATAATTTTACCAGTGTGGGTTTTTCTCATTAAATTCTACATGCTAATATAGTGAGTGTAATAGGCCATTAGCAACTATAATTATTCCAGAAACAAATTTAGAGAAAATAATGATATATGTGTTGTTTCATTGTTTGTTACCTTTATTCTTTCTTGTGTCTGTCTTTTGTTTTCAATAAATACCTTGTAAGGTTTATAGGTTATGAGCTAAAGATAAAAATGAGAATTTCAAAGGCTGATAGATCCTTTTAAGAGTTAATGAAAGGGCAGGCATGTGAATACTAGGTACAAATTTGTCTTCAATTCACTGTCTACTAGTATACTTGATCTTCTTTCCTAATCCAAGGAGTATGGCCACCTATTTTAACTCAAGCCCTAGGCAGGTATTGTCCAGGCTCTTCTGCCCCATCCACCTCCTCCTTCTGCTTGAATCTAAGCCCTGCTCACCAATTCTGATCCTACCTTTCTGATAATATCTGGTGAGATAAGTGAGAAAGGAAAGAGAGAGACACCTCTAGAGCCACTGATACTCTCTTCATTCTTTGCATTCAAGTATTTATAGAGAACTAGAGGCCTGGTGCACGAATTCGTGTACCCGTGGGGTCCCTCAGCCTGGCCTGCGGGATCGGGCTGAAACCAGTTCTCCTGCATTTCCTGAGGGGTCCCAGATTGCGAGAGGGCATAGGCCAAGCCGAGGGACCCCACCAGTGCACGATCAGGGCCGGGGAGGGACATGGGAGGTTGGCCAGCAGGGAGGGACCATGGGAGGGCTCCAGAGCATGTCTGGCCTGTCTCGCTCAGTCCCAATCAGCTGGACCCCAGCAGCAAGCTCACCTACTGGTCGGAGCGTCTTCCCCCTAGTGGTCAGTGCACATCATAGTGACTGGTCGACTGGTCAACTGTCTGCCCCCTCGTGGTCAGTGCACATCATAGCAAGCAGTTGAGTGGCCTTAACATATCATTAGCATATTATGCTTTGATTGGTTGAATGGCCAACTTGACCAACGGACACTTAGCATATTAAGCTTTTATTATATAGGATGGGACCCTCCTCCAATGTTCAGCCCTGGTACATGGCACCGTCAATTTCTTTGTTGTTTTCATTTTCTCTAGAGTTGAGGTGGGGGTGAGGAATGAGCTGATGTGGAGCAGTAGTTTAAGATTAGTACTGAATAGATGTGTGTATAAAACAGGCTTTATGATTACAGCAAGAGAAGGGACAATTCTGCCTGGGGCTTGGGACTGCTTACCAAGTCTGGAGAAAAGAGGCAGAATTGTCATGAGAATAGAGAGACAAGGGACTTTTAAGCAGAGTGTAAAGTACAGAGGTGTGAAAGCATGTGGGGCCACAGGTGGATGGGGACACAAAAGCAGAGCACAGAGTCTCTGCCTATGTCTGCACCCAAACTCAGTGCCCTCAGTAAGGCTGTGAAATGGAAATAGTAACAACTGTTCATTCACAGAACTGTGAGGCTTAAATGGTATAAAAAACACCATGACTGAGGAAGCACCCCGTACATGTCAGCAATTGCTATAAATATTATTAAGGTGGGTGCTGGTGGTCAGAGGTGGGGCTGGAAATGGTAGTTAGGCAAGGCCAGACCAGACACAAGGGGCTTTGTTTGTGCTGTTATATGAATTTTACCTTGAACACAATGGAGAGACCCTGCGGGATTTTAGGCAGGAGAAGGAAGTGATGAGATTTATAATTTTGAGAAAGATCAGTCTTATAGCAGTGTGGAGGGTGGATGGTCCTGAGTGGGGGTGGGGTTCAAGATTAGAGGTTGGGAGATCAGTTAGGTGGCTTCCTCAAGAAATTGCAATTTATGGGAGTCTGAATTAAGGAATGGTAATAGAAATGGAGATGAGGATATAGGTTTACAGTATTTTCAGAAGTAGGAAGTTTTGGTCATTGATTACATGTGAGATGAAGGAGTCAAGGATGACAAGGGGCCTCTGCTTAGGAAATAGTGAGGATAAGGGTGTCCACAGAAGGGAAAATGCCAACAAGGGAGTGGGATGGGACAAACAATTCCTTACGTTTGAGATTTGTTGGACACAGAGTTTCCACAACACAGGTGAAGCTATTTAAAATAGGAGTTAAAAATAATCTAAAGTCATACCCTACGATAGAAGGAGTATAGAGTTTGGGAGTTAAGCAGGTAGGACAAGACTGTTAAGGGAGACTTTGCCATTTCAGCCAATCTGAAGGAAATTAAGTGAATGCATTTTTGTTTGTTTTGTTTTGTTGTTTTGTTTTTGTTTTTGAGGAAGTGTTAATGGAAGTGAATGATGGAAGGAAGAAGAAGAGGGGACATTCAGAGTAATGTTGCTTTGTCTATAAGGTAGAATTTAACAGACATTGCATAGAAGTCCCTGAAGGTAGACCATATGCTGTGTTTTATTAGCTCTTTAACTAGAATGTGTTCTTTAACATACCTTTAAAAAGCATGCTTAAGAAAGGACTAGCATAGTTATGGGATTTTGAGTGGGGGGATGGAGTTAAATACTAGGAGTCATGGGGGGAAAATCCAAAAATTAATTTCTGTTTCCAATTTGAAAATTATGATTTAAAAAGTGATCTTCCATGCTCTGGTTTCTTTTATTTATTTATTTATTTTAATATTCTGGGAGCTGGGAGGTACCAGAATTGTTAACAGAATTGATAGGGAAGGAGAGAGCTGGTTCTTTGGGTAGATGGAAGAAAAAAAAGATTGGTCCTTGAGGGTGGCTTTTCACACACCAGGCTGTCCTTATCCAGGGGCTTCCAATGATTTCAGAAACTTCTGTGTAGTCCTCAAACACTTCTACAAATTCAATTTAACTTTAATTTAGTTTAAAAGAAGGTATATTATCTTGGTGTGCTGGTGGGTTTGTGTGTGACATAGGCTTTAAAACCTTGAACAGACACTATGTTCTCCTTTAGGGTCTCATAAAAGGCCCAGTGCCTGGCATGGGAAGGATATGATTCAGGAAGTACTTAGAAGCAGGCGATAAAATATTAAATAGAGAATGTAAAATCCTAGATCTTTGATTTATTCTATATTTTAAATTCACTTGCTTCTACTGACCTCCGTTTAAATATGACCTGTCTCATTAATGAAAGAATGAATATATAAATTTGTGAAATGGGAATTAAGGATAGAAATGCCCTATTCATTTGAAAGGTTGGATTTCAAAGTCATAATAAAATCTAAATATATTTTTATTTTTCCAAGTAAAGTGAAGCAATCTATAATAATAAAAGTGTAATATGCAAATCAGCCAAACAGCAGAATGACCATCAGGATGACCTTCCAGATGACCTTTGGACAAAACGGGGGCTGTGAGGGCCAAGGCAGCCAGGACTCTGAGGGCCTACCCTTGCACAAATTTCATGCATTGGGCCTCTAGTAGGGATATATTAAATAGTAAAACCTAGTTATTTGAGTCTTAGAAATGCATTTGTCTCAGGATTTAAGCATCATACTTATTTGATCTAAAATGGTAACTAATTTTTTTGTCTCATTTATTTTTCCCTTGAAAAACACATTGACAACTTTAATGAGCTTTAGAAATATGAACCCCAAAGCCACCAATGGGAATGCTTCTCCATTAAGTTAGAGCAAATGAGGGAGGAAGGATGAGGAGAGGGAGAGAGGAAGAGAATGGGAGTAAGCTGACAAATACTGAAGGGATCACTGATGCCTGTGTAACAAAATGTCTTAAAGACTACAGAAATGTCCCAAATGTTTTATACAGAGTGAAGATGTATGTGTGTCATTATAGGAAAAAAGGTTAGTGAAAGTAGTATCAGTTTTGATTTAATAACTAATTTTGTAGAGAGAGAGGCAGGCCTTTTGCCCAGAAGACCAAAGAGTTGACCATTCTGCACTCCTCTTGTGAAAAGGGGGCAGATAAGAATCAATGTAAGAACTATAGATGATGTGGTGAGAAAATACATTGGAGGACATCCCTAATCTCAAACCATTAGCTTCCACCGCATAATAAAACCACTGGTCACCACTGTGTCCTTGAATGATTTTTTAAAGATTATATAATTTCAACATATATCTTTATTAGGTTATGAAACTTTCTGGAGTATATTCTGAAAATAATTTTATCCAATAGATTTAAATCAAAATTTTAAGTACTTTTTTCAGTTCTTTGAATGTGCTTTTCTTAACACCGGATGAATGAGATACTATAGAAATCATGTGTAGGGATCAGTTTGATTATAGACTACTAGTGACCCGGTACACAGATTCATGCACATTCAAAGGAAATTAATCAGAAGGTGGCCATCGGGGTGGGACTGGGCAAGATGAGCTGGACACACCCTGGAGCCAACCTTCCGAGGTCCCTCCCTGGCGTCTGCGGAGTGAGCTGGGGTCCCTTGGCCTGGCCTGCGGGGATTGGGCCGAAACCAGCTCTCCAACATCCCCCGAGGGGTCCTGGAGTGCGAGAGGGCACTCTGCAAAGTTGCTGTCATACAGGGTGTGGAACACAAACACAAGTGTGCAGTAAACCAGATTTGGGGACAACAGTGCCCCAGCAACAACATAACCCATGGCCAGAGGTGGAATCGCACGGCCCCATGAGGAATCGGGCTCCTTCCTCTCTGGTTTTGGGGTGTGTCACCTGAGAACCGTTGCTGTCAAGTCACTGCAGCTCGGTAGCTCCTGCATTGAGTGTCTGCTCCCTGGTGGTCAGTGCTCCTCATAGTGACCAGTTGGACAGTCGGACACTTAGCATATTAGCCTTTTATATATGTAAATAAGTATATATACAGTTTATACATATACTTCATATATATAAAACTCTCATATATATGACAGCCTCTAAAATAGACAGACATGTTATATACATTACATGAAACATATTTGAGAGCAAAAATCAATCCAGACTTTATTTTGTTATACATACATATATATGCACTATTATTGGTTTTGGTTTATTTTGGTTAAAACAGTCAAATATATATATATGTATATATAGGCAAATATTACATACACTCATTCAGTTTTGAATTCAGGAAACTTTTATTAAGTGTCTGTAGTATACCCTATTATTAGGAGATACAAAAGGAAGGAAGGCCCTAGCTGGTTTGGCTCAGTGGATAAAGCATCAGCCTGCGGACTGAGGGGTCCCAGATTCGATTCCGGTCAGGGGCACATGCTCAGGTTGTGGGCTCAATACCCAGTGTGGGGCATGTGGGAGGCAGCCGATCGATGGTTCTGTCTTAACAGTGATGTTTCTACCTCTCTCTCCCCTCTCCCTTCCTCTCTGAAATCAATAAAAATGTATTTAAAAAAAATAAAAAGGAAGGGAGGATGTATCTCAGTGTTTTAAGAATTTGGGGGTTTGGGTAAAGTCTTGACCTTCATCTATAGTGTACTAGTAAATGGCTTTAATGGTAGTAATTTTTATTTTTATTTATTAATTTTTTTATTGATTTCAGAGAGGAAGGGAGAGAGAGAGAAACCAGTGATGAGAGAGAATCATAGATCAGCTGCCTCCTGCATGCCCCCTACTGGGGATCAAGCCCGCAACCCAGGCATGTGCCCTGACCTGGAATCAAACTGTGACCTCCTGGTTCATAAGTTGACTTTCAACCACTGAGCCACACTGGATGGGCAATGGAGTAATTTTTAGATGGGGCTCTTTAGACACCAATAAGTTTACTTTGATGGGATACTTTGAGAAACTGCAAAATGTCAGGACAGATCTTGGGAACTGATTTGCATATTTGTCTCTGTGCTAGGATGAGGAAAGAAATATGGGGCTTCCGCCAAATCCTCCAGAGCAGAATTCATTCAGGGGCAATGTTTAGTTTGAGCAAAAGAAAAGTTCACGTGTCCGTATTCTTTTCCAGGATACAACACATTTTGGCTGGCTATGTGATTTAGGCCACCGTGCATTACACATTTTCTCCCAAACCAAGACAAGGACATCAGGGAGGCAGTGCAGTACGGAAGAACAGATTAGTTGCTGAGTTAGCCAGACCTGATCTCCAACTCAGGCTCTGCCATTTACCAGCGATGCTGGTGTAGATCAAGTAGTTGATCACTCAGTCCTCAGTTATCCTGGCTGTGAAACAGCAACAGCCTTACCTCATTAAGGTTTGGTGTG